>NW_027472887.1:0-187563 GCF_030347505.1 Rhynchophorus ferrugineus
TTCGGCATGCTAATTACATTGCCGGTTGCCAAATTGCATTATCTCTTTTAGTTTCCGAGATATGGACTATCGATAATTTACACCTTAGGCTCTGCTTCTAACTTGGGCCCAAATTGTAAAATGGTCTTATCTATTGGCGATTTCGTTCCAATTCACATTCCAAGTAATATTCGGCATGCTAATTACATTGCCGTTTGCCAAATTGCATTATCTCTTATAGTTTCCGAGATATGGACTATCGATAATTTACACCTTAGGCTCTGCTTCTAACTTGGGCCCAAATTGTAAAATGGTCTTATCTATTGGCGATTTCGTTCCAATTCACATTCCAAGTAATATTCGGCATGCTAATTACATTGCCGGTTGCCAAATTGCATTATCTCTTATAGTTTCCGAGATATGGGACTATCGATAATTTACACCATAGGCTCTGCTTCTAACTTGGGCCCAAATTGTAAAATGGTCTTATCTATTGGCGATTTCGTTCCAATTCACATTCCAAGTAATATTCGGCATGCTAATTACATTGCCGGTTGCCAAATTGCATTATCTCTTATAGTTTCCGAGATATGGACTATCGATAATTTACACCTTAGGCTCTGCTTCTAACTTGCTCCCAAATTGTAAAATGGTCTTATCTATTGGCGATTTCGTTCCAATTCACATTCCAAGTAATATTCGGCATGCTAATTACATTGCCGGTTGCCAAATTGCATTATCTCTTATAGTTTCCGAGATATGGACTATCGATAATTTACACCTTAGGCTCTGCTTCTAACTTGGGCCCAAATTGTAAAATGGTCTTATCTATTGGCGATTTCGTTCCAATTCACATTCCAAGTAATATTCGGCATGCTAATTACATTGCCGGTTGCCAAATTGAATTATCTCTTATAGTTTCCGAGATATGGACTATCGATAATTTACACCTTAGGCTCTGCTTCTAACTTGGGCCCAAATTGTAAAATGGTCTTACCTATTGGCGATTTCGTTCCAATTCACATTCCAAGTAATATTCGGCATGCTAATTACATTGCCGGTTGCCAAATTGCATTATCTCTTATAGTTTCCGAGATATGGACTATCGATAATTTACACCTTAGGCTCTGCTTCTAACTTATGCCCAAATTGTAAAATGGTTTTATCTATTGGCGATTTCGTTCCAATTCACATTCCAAGTAATATTCGGCATGCTAATTACATTGCCGGTTGCCAAATTGCATTATCTCTTATAGTTTCCGAGATATGGACTATCGATAATTTACACCTTAGGCTCTGCTTCTAACTTGGGCCCAAATTGTAAAATGGTCTTATCTATTGGCGATTTCGTTCCAATTCACATTCCAAGTAATATTCGGCATGCTAATTACATTGCCGGTTGCCAAATTGCATTATCTCTTATAGTTTCCGAGATATGGACTATCGATAATTTACACCTTAGGCTCTGCTTCTAACTTGGGCCCAAATTGTAAAATGGTCTTATCTATTGGCGATTTCGTTCCAATTCACATTCCAAGTAATATTCGGCATGCTAATTACATTGCCGGTTGCCAAATTGCATTATCTCTTATAGTTTCCGAGATATGGACTATCGATAATTTACACCATAGGCTCTGCTTCTAACTTGGGCCCAAATTGTAAAATGGTCTTATCTATTGGCGATTTCGTTCCAATTCACATTCCAAGTAATATTCGGCATGCTAATTACATTGCCGGTTGCCAAATTGCATTATCTCTTATAGTTTCCGAGATATGGACTATCGATAATTTACACCTTAGGCTCTGCTTCTAACTTGCTCCCAAATTGTAAAATGGTCTTATCTATTGGCGATTTCGTTCCAATTCACATTCCAAGTAATATTCGGCATGCTAATTACATTGCCGGTTGCCAAATTGCATTATCTCTTATAGTTTCCGAGATATGGACTATCGATAATTTACACCTTAGGCTCTGCTTCTAACTTGGGCCCAAATTGTAAAATGGTCTTATCTATTGGCGATTTCGTTCCAATTCACATTCCAAGTAATATTCGGCATGCTAATTACATTGCCGGTTGCCAAATTGAATTATCTCTTATAGTTTCCGAGATATGGACTATCGATAATTTACACCTTAGGCTCTGCTTCTAACTTGGGCCCAAATTGTAAAATGGTCTTACCTATTGGCGATTTCGTTCCAATTCACATTCCAAGTAATATTCGGCATGCTAATTACATTGCCGGTTGCCAAATTGCATTATCTCTTATAGTTTCCGAGATATGGACTATCGATAATTTACACCTTAGGCTCTGCTTCTAACTTATGCCCAAATTGTAAAATGGTTTTATCTATTGGCGATTTCGTTCCAATTCACATTCCAAGTAATATTCGGCATGCTAATTACATTGCCGGTTGCCAAATTGCATTATCTCTTATAGTTTCCGAGATATGGACTATCGATAATTTACACCTTAGGCTCTGCTTCTAACTTGGGCCCAAATTGTAAAATGGTCTTCTCTATTGGCGATTTCGTTCCAATTCACATTCCAAGTAATATTCGGCATGCTAATTACATTGCCGGTTGCCAAATTGCATTATCTCTTATAGTTTCCGAGATATGGACTATCGATAATTTACACCTTAGGCTCTGCTTCTAACTTGGGCCCAAATTGTAAAATGGTCTTATCTATTGGCGATTTCGTCCCAATTCACATTCCAAGTGATATTCGGCATGCTAATTACATTGCCGGTTGCGAAATTGCATTATCTCTTATAGTTTCCGAGATATGGACTATCAATAATTTACACCTTAGGCTCTGCTTCTAACTTGGGCCCAAATTGTAAAATGATCTTATCTAGTGGCGATTTCGTTCCAATTCACATTCCAAGTAAAATTCGGCATGCTAATTACATTGCCGTTTGCCAAATTGCATTATCTCTTATAGTTTCCGAGATATGGACTATCGATAATTTACACCTTAGGCTCTGCTTCTAACTTGGGCCCAAATTGTAAAATGGTCTTATCTATTGGCGATTTCGTCCCAATTCACATTCCAAGTGATATTCGGCATGCTAATTACATTGCCGGTTACCAAATTGCATTATCTCTTATAGTTTCCGAGATATGGACTATCGATAATTTACACCTTAGGCTCTGCTTCTAACTTGGGCCCAAATTGTAAAATGGTCTTATCTATTGGCGATTTCGTTCCAATTCACATTCCAAGTAATATTCGGCATGCCAATTACATTGCCGGTTGCCAAATTGCATTATCTCTTATAGTTTCCGAGATATGGACTATCGATAATTTACACCATAGGCTCTGCTTCTAACTTGGGCCCAAATTGTAAAATGGTCTTATCTATTGGCGATTTCGTTCCAATTCACATTCCAAGTAATATTCGGCATGCTAATTACATTGCCGGTTGCCAAATTGCATTATCTCTTATAGTTTCCGAGATATGGACTATCGATAATTTACACCTTAGGCTCTGCTTCTAACTTGCTCCCAAATTGTAAAATGGTCTTATCTATTGGCGATTTCGTTCCAATTCACATTCCAAGTAATATTTGGCATGCTAATTACATTGCCGGTTGCCAAATTGCATTATCTCTTATAGTTTCCGAGATATGGACTATCGATAATTTACACCTTAGGCTCTGCTTCTAACTTGGGCCCAAATTGTAAAATGGTCTTATCTAGTGGCGATTTCGTTCCAATTCACATTCCAAGTAAAATTCGGCATGCTAATTACATTGCCGGTTGCCAAATTGCATTATCTCTTATAGTTTCCGAGATATGGACTATCGATAATTTACACCTTAGGCTCTGCTTCTAACTTGGGCCCAAATTGTAAAATGGTCTTATCTATTGGCGATTTCGTCCCAATTCACATTCCAAGTGATATTCGGCATGCTAATTACATTGCCGGTTACCAAATTGCATTATCTCTTATAGTTTCCGAGATATGGACTATCGATAATTTACACCTTAGGCTCTGCTTCTAACTTGGGCCCAAATTGTAAAATGGTCTTATCTATTGGCGATTTCGTTCCAATTCACATTCCAAGTAATATTCGGCATGCTAATTACATTGCCGGTTGCCAAATTGCATTATCTCTTATAGTTTCCGAGATATGGACTATCGATAATTTACAACTTAGGCTCTGCTTCTAACTTGGGCCCAAATTGTAAAATGGTCTTATCTATTGGCGATTTCGTTCCAATTCACATTCCAAGTAATATTCGGCATGCTAATTACATTGCCGGTTGCCAAATTGCATTATCTCTTATAGTTTCCGAGATATGGACTATCGATAATTTACACCTTGGGCTCTGCTTCTAACTTGGGCCCAAATTGAAAAATGGTCTTATCTATTGGCGATTTCGTCCCAATTCACATTCCAAGTGATATTCGGCATGCTAATTACATTGCCGGTTGCGAAATTGCATTATCTCTTATAGTTTCCGAGATATGGACTATCAATAATTTACACCTTAGGCTCTGCTTCTAACTTGGGCCCAAATTGTAAAATGGTCTTATCTATTGGCGATTTCGTTCCAATTCACATTCCAAGTAATATTCGGCATGCTAATTACATTGCCGGTTGCCAAATTGCATTATCTCTTATAGTTTCCGAGATATGGACTATCGATAATTTACACCTTAGGCTCTGCTTCTAACTTGGGCCCAAATTGTAAAATGGTCTTATCTATTGGCGATTTCGTTCCAATTCACATTCCAAGTAATATTCGGCATGCTAATTACATTGCCGGTTGCCAAATTGCATTATCTCTTATAGTTTCCGAGATATGGACTATCGATAATTTACACCTTAGGCTCTGCTTCTAACTTGGGCCCAAATTGTAAAATGGTCTTATCTATTGGCGATTTCGTTCCAATTCACGTTCCAAGTAATATTCGGCATGCTAATTACATTGCCGGTTGCCAAATTGCATTATCTCTTATAGTTTCCGAGATATGGACTATCGATAATTTACACCATAGGCTCTGCTTCTAACTTGGGCCCAAATTGTAAAATGGTCTTATCTATTGGCGATTTCGTTCCAATTCACATTCCAAGTAATATTCGGCATGCTAATTACATTGCCGGTTGCCAAATTGCATTATCTCTTATAGTTTCCGAGATATGGACTATCGATAATTTACACCTTAGGCTCTGCTTCTAACTTGCTCCCAAATTGTAAAATGGTCTTATCTATTGGCGATTTCGTTCCAATTCACATTCCAAGTAATATTCGGCATGCTAATTACATTGCCGGTTGCCAAATTGCATTATCTCTTATAGTTTCCGAGATATGGACTATCGATAATTTACACCTTAGGCTCTGCTTCTAACTTGGGCCCAAATTGTAAAATGGTCTTATCTATTGGCGATTTCGTTCCAATTCACATTCCAAGTAATATTCGGCATGCTAATTACATTGCCGGTTGCCAAATTGAATTATCTCTTATAGTTTCCGAGATATGGACTATCGATAATTTACACCTTAGGCTCTGCTTCTAACTTGGGCCCAAATTGTAAAATGGTCTTACCTATTGGCGATTTCGTTCCAATTCACATTCCAAGTAATATTCGGCATGCTAATTACATTGCCGGTTGCCAAATTGCATTATCTCTTATAGTTTCCGAGATATGGACTATCGATAATTTACACCTTAGGCTCTGCTTCTAACTTATGCCCAAATTGTAAAATGGTTTTATCTATTGGCGATTTCGTTCCAATTCACATTCCAAGTAATATTCGGCATGCTAATTACATTGCCGGTTGCCAAATTGCATTATCTCTTATAGTTTCCGAGATATGGACTATCGATAATTTACACCTTAGGCTCTGCTTCTAACTTGGGCCCAAATTGTAAAATGGTCTTCTCTATTGGCGATTTCGTTCCAATTCACATTCCAAGTAATATTCGGCATGCTAATTACATTGCCGGTTGCCAAATTGCATTATCTCTTATAGTTTCCGAGATATGGACTATCGATAATTTACACCATAGGCTCTGCTTCTAACTTGGGCCCAAATTGTAAAATGGTCTTATCTATTGGCGATTTCGTTCCAATTCACATTCCAAGTAATATTCGGCATGCTAATTACATTGCCGGTTGCTAAATTGCATTATCTCGTATAGTTTCCGAGATATGGACTATCAATAATTTCCACCTTAGGCTCTGCTTCTAACTTGGGCCCAAATTGTAAAATGGTCTTATCTATTGGCGATTTCGTTCCAATTCACATTCCAAGTAATATTCGGCATGCTAATTACATTGCCGGTTGCCAAATTGCATTATCTCTTATAGTTTCCGAGATATGGACTATCGATAATTTACACCTTAGGCTCTGCTTCTAACTTGGGCCCAAATTGTAAAATGGTCTTATCTATTGGCGATTTCGTTCCAATTCACATTCCAAGTAATATTCGGCATGCTAATTACATTGCCGGTTGCCAAATTGCATTATCTCTTATAGTTTCCGAGATATGGACTATCGATAATTTACACCTTAGGCTCTGCTTCTAACTTGGGCCCAAATTGTAAAATGGTCTTATCTATTGGCGATTTCGTTCCAATTCACATTCCAAGTAATATTCGGCATGCTAATTACATTGCCGGTTGCCAAATTGCATTATCTCTTATAGTTTCCGAGATATGGACTATCGATAATTTACACCTTAGGCTCTGCTTCTAAGTTGGGCCCAAATTGTAAAATGGTCTTATCTATTGGCGATTTCGTTCCAATTCACATTCCAAGTGTTATTCGGCATGCTAATTACATTGCCGGTTACCAAATTGCATTATCTCTTATAGTTTCCGAGATATGGACTATCGATAATTTACACCTTAGGCTCTGCTTCTAACTTGGGCCCAAATTGTAAAATGGTCTTATCTATTGGCGATTTCGTTCCAATTCACATTCCAAGTAATATTCGGCATGCTAATTACATTGCCGTTTGCCAAATTGCATTATCTCTTATAGTTTCCGAGATATGGACTATCGATAATTTACACCTTAGGCTCTGCTTCTAACTTGGGCCCAAATTGTAAAATGGTCTTATCTATTGGCGATTTCGTCCCAATTCACATTCCAAGTGATATTCGGCATGCTAATTACATTGCCGGTTGCGAAATTGCATTATCTCTTATAGTTTCCGAGATATGGACTATCAATAATTTACACCTTAGGCTCTGCTTCTAACTTGGGCCCAAATTGTAAAATGATCTTATCTAGTGGCGATTTCGTTCCAATTCACATTCCAAGTAAAATTCGGCATGCTAATTACATTGCCGTTTGCCAAATTGCATTATCTCTTATAGTTTCCGAGATATGGACTATCGATAATTTACACCTTAGGCTCTGCTTCTAACTTGGGCCCAAATTGTAAAATGGTCTTATCTATTGGCGATTTCGTCCCAATTCACATTCCAAGTGATATTCGGCATGCTAATTACATTGCCGGTTACCAAATTGCATTATCTCTTATAGTTTCCGAGATATGGACTATCGATAATTTACACCTTAGGCTCTGCTTCTAACTTGGGCCCAAATTGTAAAATGGTCTTATCTATTGGCGATTTCGTTCCAATTCACATTCCAAGTAATATTCGGCATGCCAATTACATTGCCGGTTGCCAAATTGCATTATCTCTTATAGTTTCCGAGATATGGACTATCGATAATTTACACCATAGGCTCTGCTTCTAACTTGGGCCCAAATTGTAAAATGGTCTTATCTATTGGCGATTTCGTTCCAATTCACATTCCAAGTAATATTCGGCATGCTAATTACATTGCCGGTTGCCAAATTGCATTATCTCTTATAGTTTCCGAGATATGGACTATCGATAATTTACACCTTAGGCTCTGCTTCTAACTTGGGCCCAAATTGTAAAATGGTCTTATCTATTGGCGATTTCGTTCCAATTCACATTCCAAGTAATATTCGGCATGCTAATTACATTGCCGGTTGCCAAATTGCATTATCTCTTATAGTTTCCGAGATATGGACTATCGATAATTTACACCTTAGGCTCTGCTTCTAACTTGGGCCCAAATTGTAAAATGGTCTTATCTATTGGCGATTTCGTTCCAATTCACATTCCAAGTAATATTCGGCATGCTAATTACATTGCCGGTTGCCAAATTGCATTATCTCTTATAGTTTCCGAGATATGGACTATCGATAATTTACACCTTAGGCTCTGCTTCTAAGTTGGGCCCAAATTGTAAAATGGTCTTATCTATTGGCGATTTCGTTCCAATTCACATTCCAAGTGTTATTCGGCATGCTAATTACATTGCCGGTTGCCAAATTGCATTATCTCTTATAGTTTCCGAGATATGGACTATCGATAATTTACACCTTAGGCTCTGCTTCTAACTTGGGCCCAAATTGTAAAATGGTCTTATCTATTGGCGATTTCGTTCCAATTCACATTCCAAGTAATATTCGGCATGCTAATTACATTGCCGTTTGCCAAATTGCATTATCTCTTATAGTTTCCGAGATATGGACTATCGATAATTTACACCTTAGGCTCTGCTTCTAACTTGGGCCCAAATTGTAAAATGGTCTTATCTATTGGCGATTTCGTTCCAATTCACATTCCAAGTAAAATTCGGCATGCTAATTACATTGCCGTTTGCCAAATTGCATTATCTCTTATAGTTTCCGAGATATGGACTATCGATAATTTACACCTTAGGCTCTGCTTCTAACTTGGGCCCAAATTGTAAAATGGTCTTATCTATTGGCGATTTCGTTCCAATTCACATTCCAAGTAATATTCGGCATGCTAATTACATTGCCGTTTGCCAAATTGCATTATCTCTTATAGTTTCCGAGATATGGACTATCAATAATTTACACCTTAGGCTCTGCTTCTAACTTGGGCCCAAATTGTAAAATGATCTTATCTAGTGGCGATTTCGTTCCAATTCACATTCCAAGTAAAATTCGGCATGCTAATTACATTGCCGTTTGCCAAATTGCATTATCTCTTATAGTTTCCGAGATATGGACTATCGATAATTTACACCTTAGGCTCTGCTTCTAACTTGGGCCCAAATTGTAAAATGGTCTTATCTATTGGCGATTTCGTCCCAATTCACATTCCAAGTGATATTCGGCATGCTAATTACATTGCCGGTTACCAAATTGCATTATCTCTTATAGTTTCCGAGATATGGACTATCGATAATTTACACCTTAGGCTCTGCTTCTAACTTGGGCCCAAATTGTAAAATGGTCTTATCTATTGGCGATTTCGTTCCAATTCACATTCCAAGTAATATTCGGCATGCCAATTACATTGCCGGTTGCCAAATTGCATTATCTCTTATAGTTTCCGAGATATGGACTATCGATAATTTACACCATAGGCTCTGCTTCTAACTTGGGCCCAAATTGTAAAATGGTCTTATCTATTGGCGATTTCGTTCCAATTCACATTCCAAGTAATATTCGGCATGCTAATTACATTGCCGGTTGCCAAATTGCATTATCTCTTATAGTTTCCGAGATATGGACTATCGATAATTTACACCTTAGGCTCTGCTTCTAACTTGCTCCCAAATTGTAAAATGGTCTTATCTATTGGCGATTTCGTTCCAATTCACATTCCAAGTAATATTCGGCATGCTAATTACATTGCCGGTTGCCAAATTGCATTATCTCTTATAGTTTCCGAGATATGGACTATCGATAATTTACACCTTAGGCTCTGCTTCTAACTTGGGCCCAAATTGTAAAATGGTCTTATCTAGTGGCGATTTCGTTCCAATTCACATTCCAAGTAAAATTCGGCATGCTAATT
Source organism: Rhynchophorus ferrugineus (assembly GCF_030347505.1). Classification (NCBI taxonomy): domain Eukaryota; kingdom Metazoa; phylum Arthropoda; class Insecta; order Coleoptera; family Curculionidae; genus Rhynchophorus; species Rhynchophorus ferrugineus. The sequence continues at coordinate 9,819 of NW_027472887.1, forward strand.
ACATTTCCGGTTGCCAAATTGCATTATCTCTTATAGTTTCCGAGATATGGACTATCGATAATTTACACCTTAGGCTCTGCTTCTAACTTGGGCCCAAATTGTAAAATGGTCTTATCTATTGGCGATTTCGTCCCAATTCACATTCCAAGTGATATTCGGCATGCTAATTACATTGCCGGTTACCAAATTGCATTATCTCTTATAGTTTCCGAGATATGGACTATCGATAATTTACACCTTAGGCTCTGCTTCTAACTTGGGCCCAAATTGTAAAATGGTCTTATCTATTGGCGATTTCGTTCCAATTCACATTCCAAGTAATATTCGGCATGCTAATTACATTGCCGGTTGCCAAATTGCATTATCTCTTATAGTTTCCGAGATATGGACTATCGATAATTTACACCTTAGGCTCTGCTTCTAACTTGGGCCCAAATTGTAAAATGGTCTTATCTATTGGCGATTTCGTCCCAATTCACATTCCAAGTGATATTCGGCATGCTAATTACATTGCCGGTTGCGAAATTGCATTATCTCTTATAGTTTCCGAGATATGGACTATCAATAATTTACACCTTAGGCTCTGCTTCTAACTTGGGCCCAAATTGTAAAATGGTCTTATCTATTGGCGATTTCGTTCCAATTCACATTCCAAGTAATATTCGGCATGCTAATTACATTGCCGGTTGCCAAATTGCATTATCTCTTTTAGTTTCCGAGATATGGACTATCGATAATTTACACCTTAGGCTCTGCTTCTAACTTGGGCCCAAATTGTAAAATGGTCTTATCTATTGGCGATTTCGTTCCAATTCACATTCCAAGTAATATTCGGCATGCTAATTACATTGCCGGTTGCCAAATTGCATTATCTCTTATAGTTTCCGAGATATGGACTATCGATAATTTACACCTTAGGCTCTGCTTCTAACTTGGGCCCAAATTGTAAAATGGTCTTATCTATTGGCGATTTCGTTCCAATTCACATTCCAAGTAATATTCGGCATGCTAATTACATTGCCGGTTGCCAAATTGCATTATCTCTTATAGTTTCCGAGATATGGACTATCGATAATTTACACCATAGGCTCTGCTTCTAACTTGGGCCCAAATTGTAAAATGGTCTTATCTATTGGCGATTTCGTTCCAATTCACATTCCAAGTAATATTCGGCATGCTAATTACATTGCCGGTTGCCAAATTGCATTATCTCTTATAGTTTCCGAGATATGGACTATCGATAATTTACACCTTAGGCTCTGCTTCTAACTTGCTCCCAAATTGTAAAATGGTCTTATCTATTGGCGATTTCGTTCCAATTCACATTCCAAGTAATATTCGGCATGCTAATTACATTGCCGGTTGCCAAATTGCATTATCTCTTATAGTTTCCGAGATATGGACTATCGATAATTTACACCTTAGGCTCTGCTTCTAACTTGGGCCCAAATTGTAAAATGGTCTTATCTATTGGCGATTTCGTTCCAATTCACATTCCAAGTAATATTCGGCATGCTAATTACATTGCCGGTTGCCAAATTGAATTATCTCTTATAGTTTCCGAGATATGGACTATCGATAATTTACACCTTAGGCTCTGCTTCTAACTTGGGCCCAAATTGTAAAATGGTCTTACCTATTGGCGATTTCGTTCCAATTCACATTCCAAGTAATATTCGGCATGCTAATTACATTGCCGGTTGTCAAATTGCATTATCTCTTATAGTTTCCGAGATATGGACTATCGATAATTTACACCTTAGGCTCTGCTTCTAACTTATGCCCAAATTGTAAAATGGTTTTATCTATTGGCGATTTCGTTCCAATTCACATTCCAAGTAATATTCGGCAGGCTAATTACATTGCCGGTTGCCAAATTGCATTATCTCTTATAGTTTCCGAGATATGGACTATCGATAATTTACACCTTAGGCTCTGCTTCTAACTTGGGCCCAAATTGTAAAATGGTCTTCTCTATTGGCGATTTCGTTCCAATTCACATTCCAAGTAATATTCGGCATGCTAATTACATTGCCGGTTGCCAAATTGCATTATCTCTTATAGTTTCCGAGATATGGACTATCGATAATTTACACCATAGGCTCTGCTTCTAACTTGGGCCCAAATTGTAAAATGGTCTTATCTATTGGCGATTTCGTTCCAATTCACATTCCAAGTAATATTCGGCATGCTAATTACATTGCCGGTTGCTAAATTGCATTATCTCGTATAGTTTCCGAGATATGGACTATCAATAATTTCCACCTTAGGCTCTGCTTCTAACTTGGGCCCAAATTGTAAAATGGTCTTATCTATTGGCGATTTCGTTCCAATTCACATTCCAAGTAATATTCGGCATGCTAATTACATTGCCGGTTGCCAAATTGCATTATCTCTTATAGTTTCCGAGGTATGGACTATCGATAATTTACACCTTAGGCTCTGCTTCTAACTTGGGCCCAAATTGTAAAATGGTCTTATCTATTGGCGATTTCGTTCCAATTCACATTCCAAGTAATATTCGGCATGCTAATTACATTGCCGGTTGCCAAATTGCATTATCTCTTATAGTTTCCGAGATATGGACTATCGATAATTTACACCTTAGGCTCTGCTTCTAACTTGGGCCCAAATTGTAAAATGGTCTTATCTATTGGCGATTTCGTTCCAATTCACATTCCAAGTAATATTCGGCATGCTAATTACATTGCCGGTTGCCAAATTGAATTATCTCTTATAGTTTCCGAGATATGGACTATCGATAATTTACACCTTAGGCTCTGCTTCTAACTTGGGCCCAAATTGTAAAATGGTCTTACCTATTGGCGATTTCGTTCCAATTCCCATTCCAAGTAATATTCGGCATGCTAATTACATTGCCGGTTGCCAAATTGAATTATCTCTTATAGTTTCCGAGATATGGACTATCGATAATTTACACCTTAGGCTCTGCTTCTAACTTGGGCCCAAATTGTAAAATGGTCTTATCTATTGGCGATTTCGTCCCAATTCACATTCCAAGTAATATTCGGCATGCTAATTACATTGCCGGTTGCCAAATTGCATTATCTCTTATAGTTTCCGAGATATGGACTATCGATAATTTACACCTTAGGCTCTGCTTCTAACTTGGGCCCAAATTGTAAAATGGTCTTATCTATTGGCGATTTCGTCCCAATTCACATTCCAAGTGATATTCGGCATGCTAATTACATTGCCGGTTGCCAAATTGCATTATCCCATATAGTTTCCGAGATATGGACTATCGATAATTTACACCTTAGGCTCTGCTTCTAACTTGGGCCCAAATTGTAAAATGGTCTTATCTATTGGCGATTTCGTTCCAATTCACATTCCAAGTAATATTCGGCATGCTAATTACATTGCCGGTTGCCAAATTGCATTATCTCTTATAGTTTCGAGATATGGACTATCGATAATTTACACCTTAGGCTCTGTTTCTAACTTGGGCCCAAATTGTAAAATGGTCTTATCTATTGGCGATTTCGTTCCAATTCACATTCCAAGTAATATTCGGCATGCTAATTACATTGCCGGTTGCCAAATTGCATTATCTCTTATAGTTTCGAGATATGGACTATCGATAATTTACACCTTAGGCTCTGTTTCTAACTTGGGCCCAAATTGTAAAATGGTCTTATCTATTGGCGATTTCGTCCCAATTCACATTCCAAGTGATATTCGGCATGCCAATTACATTGCCGGTTGCGAAATTGCATTATCTCTTATAGTTTCCGAGATATGGACTATCAATTATTTACACCTTAGGCTCTGCTTCTAACTTGGGCCCAAATTGTAAAATGGTCTTATCTATTGGCGATTTCGTTCCAATTCACATTCCAAGTAATATTCGGCAAGCTAATTACATTGCCGGTTGCCAAATTGCATTATCTCTTATAGTTTCCGAGATATGGACTATCGATAATTTACACCTTAGGCTCTGCTTCTAACTTGGGCCCAAATTGTAAAATGGTCTTATCTATTGGCGATTTCGTCCCAATTCACATTCCAAGTGATATTCGGCATGCTAATTACATTGCCGGTTGCGAAATTGCATTATCTCTTATAGTTTCCGAGATATGGACTATCAATAATTTACACCTTAGGCTCTGCTTCTAACTTGGGCCCAAATTGTAAAATGGTCTTATCTATTGGCGATTTCGTTCCAATTCACATTCCAAGTAATATTCGGCATGCTAATTACATTGCCGGTTGCCAAATTGCATTATCTCTTATAGTTTCCGAGATATGGACTATCGATAATTTACACCTTAGGCTCTGCTTCTAACTTGGGCCCAAATTGTAAAATGGTCTTATCTATTGGCGATTTCGTTCCAATTCACATTCCAAGTAATATTCGGCATGCTAATTACATTGCCGGTTGCCAAATTGCATTATCTCTTTTAGTTTCCGAGATATGGACTATCGATAATTTACACCTTAGGCTCTGCTTCTAACTTGGGCCCAAATTGTAAAATGGTCTTATCTATTGGCGATTTCGTTCCAATTCACATTCCAAGTAATATTCGGCATGCTAATTACATTGCCGTTTGCCAAATTGCATTATCTCTTATAGTTTCCGAGATATGGACTATCGATAATTTACACCTTAGGCTCTGCTTCTAACTTGGGCCCAAATTGTAAAATGGTCTTATCTATTGGCGATTTCGTTCCAATTCACATTCCAAGTAATATTCGGCATGCTAATTACATTGCCGGTTGCCAAATTGCATTATCTCTTATAGTTTCCGAGATATGGACTATCGATAATTTACACCATAGGCTCTGCTTCTAACTTGGGCCCAAATTGTAAAATGGTCTTATCTATTGGCGATTTCGTTCCAATTCACATTCCAAGTAATATTCGGCATGCTAATTACATTGCCGGTTGCCAAATTGCATTATCTCTTATAGTTTCCGAGATATGGACTATCGATAATTTACACCTTAGGCTCTGCTTCTAACTTGCTCCCAAATTGTAAAATGGTCTTATCTATTGGCGATTTCGTTCCAATTCACATTCCAAGTAATATTCGGCATGCTAATTACATTGCCGGTTGCCAAATTGCATTATCTCTTATAGTTTCCGAGATATGGACTATCGATAATTTACACCTTAGGCTCTGCTTCTAACTTGGGCCCAAATTGTAAAATGGTCTTATCTATTGGCGATTTCGTTCCAATTCACATTCCAAGTAATATTCGGCATGCTAATTACATTGCCGGTTGCCAAATTGAATTATCTCTTATAGTTTCCGAGATATGGACTATCGATAATTTACACCTTAGGCTCTGCTTCTAACTTGGGCCCAAATTGTAAAATGGTCTTACCTATTGGCGATTTCGTTCCAATTCACATTCCAAGTAATATTCGGCATGCTAATTACATTGCCGGTTGCCAAATTGCATTATCTCTTATAGTTTCCGAGATATGGACTATCGATAATTTACACCTTAGGCTCTGCTTCTAACTTATGCCCAAATTGTAAAATGGTTTTATCTATTGGCGATTTCGTTCCAATTCACATTCCAAGTAATATTCGGCATGCTAATTACATTGCCGGTTGCCAAATTGCATTATCTCTTATAGTTTCCGAGATATGGACTATCGATAATTTACACCTTAGGCTCTGCTTCTAACTTGGGCCCAAATTGTAAAATGGTCTTATCTATTGGCGATTTCGTTCCAATTCACATTCCAAGTAATATTCGGCATGCTAATTACATTGCCGGTTGCCAAATTGCATTATCTCTTATAGTTTCCGAGATATGGACTATCGATAATTTACACCTTAGGCTCTGCTTCTAACTTGGGCCCAAATTGTAAAATGGTCTTATCTATTGGCGATTTCGTTCCAATTCACATTCCAAGTAATATTCGGCATGCTAATTACATTGCCGGTTGCCAAATTGCATTATCTCTTATAGTTTCCGAGATATGGACTATCGATAATTTACACCATAGGCTCTGCTTCTAACTTGGGCCCAAATTGTAAAATGGTCTTATCTATTGGCGATTTCGTTCCAATTCACATTCCAAGTAATATTCGGCATGCTAATTACATTGCCGGTTGCCAAATTGCATTATCTCTTATAGTTTCCGAGATATGGACTATCGATAATTTACACCTTAGGCTCTGCTTCTAACTTGCTCCCAAATTGTAAAATGGTCTTATCTATTGGCGATTTCGTTCCAATTCACATTCCAAGTAATATTCGGCATGCTAATTACATTGCCGGTTGCCAAATTGCATTATCTCTTATAGTTTCCGAGATATGGACTATCGATAATTTACACCTTAGGCTCTGCTTCTAACTTGGGCCCAAATTGTAAAATGGTCTTATCTATTGGCGATTTCGTTCCAATTCACATTCCAAGTAATATTCGGCATGCTAATTACATTGCCGGTTGCCAAATTGAATTATCTCTTATAGTTTCCGAGATATGGACTATCGATAATTTACACCTTAGGCTCTGCTTCTAACTTGGGCCCAAATTGTAAAATGGTCTTACCTATTGGCGATTTCGTTCCAATTCACATTCCAAGTAATATTCGGCATGCTAATTACATTGCCGGTTGCCAAATTGCATTATCTCTTATAGTTTCCGAGATATGGACTATCGATAATTTACACCTTAGGCTCTGCTTCTAACTTATGCCCAAATTGTAAAATGGTTTTATCTATTGGCGATTTCGTTCCAATTCACATTCCAAGTAATATTCGGCATGCTAATTACATTGCCGGTTGCCAAATTGCATTATCTCTTATAGTTTCCGAGATATGGACTATCGATAATTTACACCTTAGGCTCTGCTTCTAACTTGGGCCCAAATTGTAAAATGGTCTTCTCTATTGGCGATTTCGTTCCAATTCACATTCCAAGTAATATTCGGCATGCTAATTACATTGCCGGTTGCCAAATTGCATTATCTCTTATAGTTTCCGAGATATGGACTATCGATAATTTACACCTTAGGCTCTGCTTCTAACTTGGGCCCAAATTGTAAAATGGTCTTATCTATTGGCGATTTCGTCCCAATTCACATTCCAAGTGATATTCGGCATGCTAATTACATTGCCGGTTGCGAAATTGCATTATCTCTTATAGTTTCCGAGATATGGACTATCAATAATTTACACCTTAGGCTCTGCTTCTAACTTGGGCCCAAATTGTAAAATGATCTTATCTAGTGGCGATTTCGTTCCAATTCACATTCCAAGTAAAATTCGGCATGCTAATTACATTGCCGTTTGCCAAATTGCATTATCTCTTATAGTTTCCGAGATATGGACTATCGATAATTTACACCTTAGGCTCTGCTTCTAACTTGGGCCCAAATTGTAAAATGGTCTTATCTATTGGCGATTTCGTCCCAATTCACATTCCAAGTGATATTCGGCATGCTAATTACATTGCCGGTTACCAAATTGCATTATCTCTTATAGTTTCCGAGATATGGACTATCGATAATTTACACCTTAGGCTCTGCTTCTAACTTGGGCCCAAATTGTAAAATGGTCTTATCTATTGGCGATTTCGTTCCAATTCACATTCCAAGTAATATTCGGCATGCCAATTACATTGCCGGTTGCCAAATTGCATTATCTCTTATAGTTTCCGAGATATGGACTATCGATAATTTACACCATAGACTCTGCTTCTAACTTGGGCCCAAATTGTAAAATGGTCTTATCTATTGGCGATTTCGTTCCAATTCACATTCCAAGTAATATTCGGCATGCTAATTACATTGCCGGTTGCCAAATTGCATTATCTCTTATAGTTTCCGAGATATGGACTATCGATAATTTACACCTTAGGCTCTGCTTCTAACTTGCTCCCAAATTGTAAAATGGTCTTATCTATTGGCGATTTCGTTCCAATTCACATTCCAAGTAATATTTGGCATGCTAATTACATTGCCGGTTGCCAAATTGCATTATCTCTTATAGTTTCCGAGATATGGACTATCGATAATTTACACCTTAGGCTCTGCTTCTAACTTGGGCCCAAATTGTAAAATGGTCTTATCTAGTGGCGATTTCGTTCCAATTCACATTCCAAGTAAAATTCGGCATGCTAATTACATTGCCGGTTGCCAAATTGCATTATCTCTTATAGTTTCCGAGATATGGACTATCGATAATTTACACCTTAGGCTCTGCTTCTAACTTGGGCCCAAATTGTAAAATGGTCTTATCTATTGGCGATTTCGTTGCAATTCACATTCCAAGTAATATTCGGCATGCTAATTACATTGACGGTTGCCAAATTGCATTATCTCTTATAGTTTCCGAGATATGGACTATCGATAATTTACAACTTAGGCTCTGCTTCTAACTTGGGCCCAAATTGTAAAATGGTCTTATCTATTGGCGATTTCGTTCCAATTCACATTCCAAGTAATATTCGGCATGCTAATTACATTGCCGGTTGCCAAATTGCATTATCTCTTATAGTTTCCGAGATATGGACTATCGATAATTTACACCTTGGGCTCTGCTTCTAACTTGGGCCCAAATTGAAAAATGGTCTTATCTATTGGCGATTTCGTCCCAATTCACATTCCAAGTGATATTCGGCATGCTAATTACATTGCCGGTTGCGAAATTGCATTATCTCTTATAGTTTCCGAGATATGGACTATCAATAATTTACACCTTAGGCTCTGCTTCTAACTTGGGCCCAAATTGTAAAATGGTCTTATCTATTGGCGATTTCGTTCCAATTCACATTCCAAGTAATATTCGGCATGCTAATTACATTGCCGGTTGCCAAATTGCATTATCTCTTATAGTTTCCGAGATATGGACTATCGATAATTTACACCTTAGGCTCTGCTTCTAACTTGGGCCCAAATTGTAAAATGGTCTTATCTATTGGCGATTTCGTTCCAATTCACATTCCAAGTAATATTCGGCATGCTAATTACATTGCCGGTTGCCAAATTGCATTATCTCTTATAGTTTCCGAGATATGGACTATCGATAATTTACACCTTAGGCTCTGCTTCTAACTTGGGCCCAAATTGTAAAATGGTCTTATCTATTGGCGATTTCGTCCCAATTCACATTCCAAGTGATATTCGGCATGCTAATTACATTGCCGGTTACCAAATTGCATTATCTCTTATAGTTTCCGAGATATGGACTATCGATAATTTACACCTTAGGCTCTGCTTCTAACTTGGGCCCAAATTGTAAAATGGTCTTATCTATTGGCGATTTCGTTCCAATTCACATTCCAAGTAATATTCGGCATGCCAATTACATTGCCGGTTGCCAAATTGCATTATCTCTTATAGTTTCCGAGATATGGAAATGGACTATCGATAATTTACACCATAGACTCTGCTTCTAACTTGGGCCCAAATTGTAAAATGGTCTTATCTATTGGCGATTTCGTTCCAATTCACATTCCAAGTAATATTCGGCATGCTAATTACATTGCCGGTTGCCAAATTGCATTATCTCTTATAGTTTCCGAGATATGGACTATCGATAATTTACACCTTAGGCTCTGCTTCTAACTTGCTCCCAAATTGTAAAATGGTCTTATCTATTGGCGATTTCGTTCCAATTCACATTCCAAGTAATATTTGGCATGCTAATTACATTGCCGGTTGCCAAATTGCATTATCTCTTATAGTTTCCGAGATATGGACTATCGATAATTTACACCTTAGGCTCTGCTTCTAACTTGGGCCCAAATTGTAAAATGGTCTTATCTAGTGGCGATTTCGTTCCAATTCACATTCCAAGTAAAATTCGGCATGCTAATTACATTGCCGGTTGCCAAATTGCATTATCTCTTATAGTTTCCGAGATATGGACTATCGATAATTTACACCTTAGGCTCTGCTTCTAACTTGGGCCCAAATTGTAAAATGGTCTTATCTATTGGCGATTTCGTTCCAATTCACATTCCAAGTAATATTCGGCATGCTAATTACATTGCCGGTTGCCAAATTGCATTATCTCTTATAGTTTCCGAGATATGGACTATCGATAATTTACACCTTGGGCTCTGCTTCTAACTTGGGCCCAAATTGAAAAATGGTCTTATCTATTGGCGATTTCGTCCCAATTCACATTCCAAGTGATATTCGGCATGCTAATTACATTGCCGGTTGCGAAATTGCATTATCTCTTATAGTTTCCGAGATATGGACTATCAATAATTTACACCTTAGGCTCTGCTTCTAACTTGGGCCCAAATTGTAAAATGGTCTTATCTATTGGCGATTTCGTTCCAATTCACATTCCAAGTAATATTCGGCATGCTAATTACATTGCCGGTTGCCAAATTGCATTATCTCTTATAGTTTCCGAGATATGGACTATCGATAATTTACACCTTAGGCTCTGCTTCTAACTTGGGCCCAAATTGTAAAATGGTCTTATCTATTGGCGATTTCGTTCCAATTCACATTCCAAGTAATATTCGGCATGCTAATTACATTGCCGGTTGCCAAATTGCATTATCTCTTATAGTTTCCGAGATATGGACTATCGATAATTTACACCTTAGGCTCTGCTTCTAACTTGGGCCCAAATTGTAAAATGGTCTTATCTATTGGCGATTTCGTTCCAATTCACGTTCCAAGTAATATTCGGCATGCTAATTACATTGCCGGTTGCCAAATTGCATTATCTCTTATAGTTTCCGAGATATGGACTATCGATAATTTACACCATAGGCTCTGCTTCTAACTTGGGCCCAAATTGTAAAATGGTCTTATCTATTGGCGATTTCGTTCCAATTCACATTCCAAGTAATATTCGGCATGCTAATTACATTGCCGGTTGCCAAATTGCATTATCTCTTATAGTTTCCGAGATATGGACTATCGATAATTTACACCTTAGGCTCTGCTTCTAACTTGCTCCCAAATTGTAAAATGGTCTTATCTATTGGCGATTTCGTTCCAATTCACATTCCAAGTAATATTCGGCATGCTAATTACATTGCCGGTTGCCAAATTGCATTATCTCTTATAGTTTCCGAGATATGGACTATCGATAATTTACACCTTAGGCTCTGCTTCTAACTTGGGCCCAAATTGTAAAATGGTCTTATCTATTGGCGATTTCGTTCCAATTCACATTCCAAGTAATATTCGGCATGCTAATTACATTGCCGGTTGCCAAATTGAATTATCTCTTATAGTTTCCGAGATATGGACTATCGATAATTTACACCTTAGGCTCTGCTTCTAACTTGGGCCCAAATTGTAAAATGGTCTTACCTATTGGCGATTTCGTTCCAATTCACATTCCAAGTAATATTCGGCATGCTAATTACATTGCCGGTTGCCAAATTGCATTATCTCTTATAGTTTCCGAGATATGGACTATCGATAATTTACACCTTAGGCTCTGCTTCTAACTTATGCCCAAATTGTAAAATGGTTTTATCTATTGGCGATTTCGTTCCAATTCACATTCCAAGTAATATTCGCCATGCTAATTACATTGCCGGTTGCCAAATTGCATTATCTCTTATAGTTTCCGAGATATGGACTATCGATAATTTACACCTTAGGCTCTGCTTCTAACTTGGCCCCAAATTGTAAAATGGTCTTCTCTATTGGCGATTTCGTTCCAATTCACATTCCAAGTAATATTCGGCATGCTAATTACATTGCCGGTTGCCAAATTGCATTATCTCTTATAGTTTCCGAGATATGGACTATCGATAATTTACACCATAGGCTCTGCTTCTAACTTGGGCCCAAATTGTAAAATGGTCTTATCTATTGGCGATTTCGTTCCAATTCACATTCCAAGTAATATTCGGCATGCTAATTACATTGCCGGTTGCTAAATTGCATTATCTCGTATAGTTTCCGAGATATGGACTATCAATAATTTCCACCTTAGGCTCTGCTTCTAACTTGGGCCCAAATTGTAAAATGGTCTTATCTATTGGCGATTTCGTTCCAATTCACATTCCAAGTAATATTCGGCATGCTAATTACATTGCCGGTTGCCAAATTGCATTATCTCTTATAGTTTCCGAGATATGGACTATCGATAATTTACACCTTAGGCTCTGCTTCTAACTTGGGCCCAAATTGTAAAATGGTCTTATCTATTGGCGATTTCGTTCCAATTCACATTCCAAGTAATATTCGGCATGCTAATTACATTGCCGGTTGCCAAATTGCATTATCTCTTATAGTTTCCGAGATATGGACTATCGATAATTTACACCTTAGGCTCTGCTTCTAACTTGGGCCCAAATTGTAAAATGGTCTTATCTATTGGCGATTTCGTTCCAATTCACATTCCAAGTAATATTCGGCATGCTAATTACATTGCCGGTTGCCAAATTGCATTATCTCTTATAGTTTCCGAGATATGGACTATCGATAATTTACACCTTAGGCTCTGCTTCTAAGTTGGGCCCAAATTGTAAAATGGTCTTATCTATTGGCGATTTCGTTCCAATTCACATTCCAAGTGTTATTCGGCATGCTAATTACATTGCCGGTTACCAAATTGCATTATCTCTTATAGTTTCCGAGATATGGACTATCGATAATTTACACCTTAGGCTCTGCTTCTAACTTGGGCCCAAATTGTAAAATGGTCTTATCTATTGGCGATTTCGTTCCAATTCACATTCCAAGTAATATTCGGCATGCTAATTACATTGCCGTTTGCCAAATTGCATTATCTCTTATAGTTTCCGAGATATGGACTATCGATAATTTACACCTTAGGCTCTGCTTCTAACTTGGGCCCAAATTGTAAAATGGTCTTATCTATTGGCGATTTCGTCCCAATTCACATTCCAAGTGATATTCGGCATGCTAATTACATTGCCGGTTGCGAAATTGCATTATCTCTTATAGTTTCCGAGATATGGACTATCAATAATTTACACCTTAGGCTCTGCTTCTAACTTGGGCCCAAATTGTAAAATGGTCTTATCTATTGGCGATTTCGTTCCAATTCACATTCCAAGTAATATTCGGCATGCTAATTACATTGCCGGTTGCCAAATTGCATTATCTCTTATAGTTTCCGAGATATGGACTATCGATAATTTACACCTTAGGCTCTGCTTCTAACTTGGGCCCAAATTGTAAAATGGTCTTATCTATTGGCGATTTCGTCCCAATTCACATTCCAAGTGATATTCGGCATGCTAATTACATTGCCGGTTGCGAAATTGCATTATCTCTTATAGTTTCCGAGATATGGACTATCAATAATTTACACCTTAGGCTCTGCTTCTAACTTGGGCCCAAATTGTAAAATGATCTTATCTAGTGGCGATTTCGTTCCAATTCACATTCCAAGTAAAATTCGGCATGCTAATTACATTGCCGTTTGCCAAATTGCATTATCTCTTATAGTTTCCGAGATATGGACTATCGATAATTTACACCTTAGGCTCTGCTTCTAACTTGGGCCCAAATTGTAAAATGGTCTTATCTATTGGCGATTTCGTCCCAATTCACATTCCAAGTGATATTCGGCATGCTAATTACATTGCCGGTTACCAAATTGCATTATCTCTTATAGTTTCCGAGATATGGACTATCGATAATTTACACCTTAGGCTCTGCTTCTAACTTGGGCCCAAATTGTAAAATGGTCTTATCTATTGGCGATTTCGTTCCAATTCACATTCCAAGTAATATTCGGCATGCCAATTACATTGCCGGTTGCCAAATTGCATTATCTCTTATAGTTTCCGAGATATGGACTATCGATAATTTACACCATAGGCTCTGCTTCTAACTTGGGCCCAAATTGTAAAATGGTCTTATCTATTGGCGATTTCGTTCCAATTCACATTCCAAGTAATATTCGGCATGCTAATTACATTGCCGGTTGCCAAATTGCATTATCTCTTATAGTTTCCGAGATATGGACTATCGATAATTTACACCTTAGGCTCTGCTTCTAACTTGCTCCCAAATTGTAAAATGGTCTTATCTATTGGCGATTTCGTTCCAATTCACATTCCAAGTAATATTCGGCATGCTAATTACATTGCCGGTTGCCAAATTGCATTATCTCTTATAGTTTCCGAGATATGGACTATCGATAATTTACACCTTAGGCTCTGCTTCTAACTTGGGCCCAAATTGTAAAATGGTCTTATCTAGTGGCGATTTCGTTCCAATTCACATTCCAAGTAAAATTCGGCATGCTAATTACATTTCCGGTTGCCAAATTGCATTATCTCTTATAGTTTCCGAGATATGGACTATCGATAATTTACACCTTAGGCTCTGCTTCTAACTTGGGCCCAAATTGTAAAATGGTCTTATCTATTGGCGATTTCGTTCCAATTCACATTCCAAGTAATATTCGGCATGCTAATTACATTGCCGGTTGCCAAATTGCATTATCTCTTATAGTTTCCGAGATATGGACTATCGATAATTTACACCTTAGGCTCTGCTTCTAACTTGGGCCCAAATTGTAAAATGGTCTTATCTATTGGCGATTTCGTCCCAATTCACATTCCAAGTGATATTCGGCATGCTAATTACATTGCCGGTTGCGAAATTGCATTATCTCTTATAGTTTCCGAGATATGGACTATCAATAATTTACACCTTAGGCTCTGCTTCTAACTTGGGCCCAAATTGTAAAATGGTCTTATCTATTGGCGATTTCGTTCCAATTCACATTCCAAGTAATATTCGGCATGCTAATTACATTGCCGGTTGCCAAATTGCATTATCTCTTTTAGTTTCCGAGATATGGACTATCGATAATTTACACCTTAGGCTCTGCTTCTAACTTGGGCCCAAATTGTAAAATGGTCTTATCTATTGGCGATTTCGTTCCAATTCACATTCCAAGTAATATTCGGCATGCTAATTACATTGCCGGTTGCCAAATTGCATTATCTCTTATAGTTTCCGAGATATGGACTATCGATAATTTACACCTTAGGCTCTGCTTCTAACTTGGGCCCAAATTGTAAAATGGTCTTATCTATTGGCGATTTCGTTCCAATTCACATTCCAAGTAATATTCGGCATGCTAATTACATTGCCGGTTGCCAAATTGCATTATCTCTTATAGTTTCCGAGATATGGACTATCGATAATTTACACCATAGGCTCTGCTTCTAACTTGGGCCCAAATTGTAAAATGGTCTTATCTATTGGCGATTTCGTTCCAATTCACATTCCAAGTAATATTCGGCATGCTAATTACATTGCCGGTTGCCAAATTGCATTATCTCTTATAGTTTCCGAGATATGGACTATCGATAATTTACACCTTAGGCTCTGCTTCTAACTTGCTCCCAAATTGTAAAATGGTCTTATCTATTGGCGATTTCGTTCCAATTCACATTCCAAGTAATATTCGGCATGCTAATTACATTGCCGGTTGCCAAATTGCATTATCTCTTATAGTTTCCGAGATATGGACTATCGATAATTTACACCTTAGGCTCTGCTTCTAACTTGGGCCCAAATTGTAAAATGGTCTTATCTATTGGCGATTTCGTTCCAATTCACATTCCAAGTAATATTCGGCATGCTAATTACATTGCCGGTTGCCAAATTGAATTATCTCTTATAGTTTCCGAGATATGGACTATCGATAATTTACACCTTAGGCTCTGCTTCTAACTTGGGCCCAAATTGTAAAATGGTCTTACCTATTGGCGATTTCGTTCCAATTCACATTCCAAGTAATATTCGGCATGCTAATTACATTGCCGGTTGTCAAATTGCATTATCTCTTATAGTTTCCGAGATATGGACTATCGATAATTTACACCTTAGGCTCTGCTTCTAACTTATGCCCAAATTGTAAAATGGTTTTATCTATTGGCGATTTCGTTCCAATTCACATTCCAAGTAATATTCGGCATGCTAATTACATTGCCGGTTGCCAAATTGCATTATCTCTTATAGTTTCCGAGATATGGACTATCGATAATTTACACCTTAGGCTCTGCTTCTAACTTGGGCCCAAATTGTAAAATGGTCTTCTCTATTGGCGATTTCGTTCCAATTCACATTCCAAGTAATATTCGGCATGCTAATTACATTGCCGGTTGCCAAATTGCATTATCTCTTATAGTTTCCGAGATATGGACTATCGATAATTTACACCATAGGCTCTGCTTCTAACTTGGGCCCAAATTGTAAAATGGTCTTATCTATTGGCGATTTCGTTCCAATTCACATTCCAAGTAATATTCGGCATGCTAATTACATTGCCGGTTGCTAAATTGCATTATCTCGTATAGTTTCCGAGATATGGACTATCAATAATTTCCACCTTAGGCTCTGCTTCTAACTTGGGCCCAAATTGTAAAATGGTCTTATCTATTGGCGATTTCGTTCCAATTCACATTCCAAGTAATATTCGGCATGCTAATTACATTGCCGGTTGCCAAATTGCATTATCTCTTATAGTTTCCGAGATATGGACTATCGATAATTTACACCTTAGGCTCTGCTTCTAACTTGGGCCCAAATTGTAAAATGGTCTTATCTATTGGCGATTTCGTTCCAATTCACATTCCAAGTAATATTCGGCATGCTAATTACATTGCCGGTTGTCAAATTGCATTATCTCTTATAGTTTCCGAGATATGGACTATCGATAATTTACACCTTAGGCTCTGCTTCTAACTTGGGCCCAAATTGTAAAATGGTCTTATCTATTGGCGATTTCGTTCCAATTCACATTCCAAGTAATATTCGGCATGCTAATTACATTGCCGGTTGCCAAATTGAATTATCTCTTATAGTTTCCGAGATATGGACTATCGATAATTTACACCTTAGGCTCTGCTTCTAACTTGGGCCCAAATTGTAAAATGGTCTTACCTATTGGCGATTTCGTTCCAATTCCCATTCCAAGTAATATTCGGCATGCTAATTACATTGCCGGTTGCCAAATTGAATTATCTCTTATAGTTTCCGAGATATGGACTATCGATAATTTACACCTTAGGCTCTGCTTCTAACTTGGGCCCAAATTGTAAAATGGTCTTATCTATTGGCGATTTCGTCCCAATTCACATTCCAAGTAATATTCGGCATGCTAATTACATTGCCGGTTGCCAAATTGCATTATCTCTTATAGTTTCCGAGATATGGACTATCGATAATTTACACCTTAGGCTCTGCTTCTAACTTGGGCCCAAATTGTAAAATGGTCTTATCTATTGGCGATTTCGTCCCAATTCACATTCCAAGTGATATTCGGCATGCTAATTACATTGCCGGTTGCCAAATTGCATTATCCCATATAGTTTCCGAGATATGGACTATCGATAATTTACACCTTAGGCTCTGCTTCTAACTTGGGCCCAAATTGTAAAATGGTCTTATCTATTGGCGATTTCGTTCCAATTCACATTCCAAGTAATATTCGGCATGCTAATTACATTGCCGGTTGCCAAATTGCATTATCTCTTATAGTTTCCGAGATATGGACTATCGATAATTTACACCTTAGGCTCTGTTTCTAACTTGGGCCCAAATTGTAAAATGGTCTTATCTATTGGCGATTTCGTTCCAATTCACATTCCAAGTAATATTCGGCATGCTAATTACATTGCCGGTTGCCAAATTGCATTATCTCTTATAGTTTCGAGATATGGACTATCGATAATTTACACCTTAGGCTCTGTTTCTAACTTGGGCCCAAATTGTAAAATGGTCTTATCTATTGGCGATTTCGTCCCAATTCACATTCCAAGTGATATTCGGCATGCCAATTACATTGCCGGTTGCGAAATTGCATTATCTCTTATAGTTTCCGAGATATGGACTATCAATTATTTACACCTTAGGCTCTGCTTCTAACTTGGGCCCAAATTGTAAAATGGTCTTATCTATTGGCGATTTCGTTCCAATTCACATTCCAAGTAGTATTCGGCATGCTAATTACATTGCCGGTTGCCAAATTGCTTTATCTCTTATAGTTTCCGAGATATGGACTATCGATAATTTACACCTTAGGCTCTGCTTCTAACTTGGGCCCAAATTGTAAAATGGTCTTATCTATTGGCGATTTCGTTGCAATTCACATTCCAAGTAATATTCGGCATGCTAATTACATTGCCGGTTGCCAAATTGCATTATCTCTTATAGTTTCCGAGATATGGACTATCGATAATTTACACCTTAGGCTCTGCTTCTAACTTGGGCCCAAATTGTAAAATGGTCTTATCTATTGGCGATTTCGTTCCAATTCACATTCCAAGTAATATTCGGCAAGCTAATTACATTGCCGGTTGCCAAATTGCATTATCTCTTATAGTTTCCGAGATATGGACTATCGATAATTTACACCTTAGGCTCTGCTTCTAACTTGGGCCCAAATTGTAAAATGGTCTTATCTATTGGCGATTTCGTCCCAATTCACATTCCAAGTGATATTCGGCATGCTAATTACATTGCCGGTTGCGAAATTGCATTATCTCTTATAGTTTCCGAGATATGGACTATCAATAATTTACACCTTAGGCTCTGCTTCTAACTTGGGCCCAAATTGTAAAATGGTCTTATCTATTGGCGATTTCGTTCCAATTCACATTCCAAGTAATATTCGGCATGCTAATTACTTTGCCGGTTGCCAAATTGCATTATCTCTTATAGTTTCCGAGATATGGACTATCGATAATTTACACCTTAGGCTCTGCTTCTAACTTGGGCCCAAATTGTAAAATGGTCTTATCTATTGGCGATTTCGTTCCAATTCACATTCCAAGTAATATTCGGCATGCTAATTACATTGCCGGTTGCCAAATTGCATTATCTCTTATAGTTTCCGAGATATGGACTATCGATAATTTACACCTTAGGCTCTGCTTCTAACTTGGGCCCAAATTGTAAAATGGTCTTATCTATTGGCGATTTCGTTCCAATTCACATTCCAAGTATTATTCGGCATGCTAATTACATTGCCGGTTGCCAAATTGAAGTATCTTTTATAGTTTCCGAGATATGGACTATCGATAATTTACACCTTAGGCTCTGCTTCTAACTTGGGCCCAAATTGTAAAATGGTCTTATCTATTGGCGATTTCGTTCCAATTCACATTCCAAGTATTATTCGGCATGCTAATTACATTGCCGGTTGCCAAATTGAAGTATCTTTTATAGTTTCCGAGATATGGACTATCGATAATTTACACCTTAGGCTCTGCTTCTAACTTGGGCCCAAATTGTAAAATGGTCTTACCTATTTTCGATTTCGTTCCAATTCACATTCCAAGTAATATTCGGCATGCTAATTACATTGCCGGTTGCCAAATTGCATTATCTCTTATAGTTTCGAGATATGGACTATCGATAATTTACATCTTAGGCTCTGTTTCTAACTTGGGCCCAAATTGTAAAATGGTCTTATCTATTGGCGATTTCGTTCCAATTCACATTCCAAGTAATATTCGGCATGCTAATTACATTGCCGGTTGCCAAATTGCATTATCTCTTATAGTTTCGAGATATGGACTATCGATAATTTACACCTTAGGCTCTGTTTCTAACTTGGGCCCAAATTGTAAAATGGTCTTATCTATTGGCGATTTCGTCCCAATTCACATTCCAAGTGATATTCGGCATGCCAATTACATTGCCGGTTGCAAAATTGCATTATCTCTTATAGTTTCCGAGATATGGACTATCAATTATTTACACCTTAGGCTCTGCTTCTAACTTGGGCCCAAATTGTAAAATGGTCTTATCTATTGGCGATTTCGTTCCAATTCACATTCCAAGTAGTATTCGGCATGCTAATTACATTGCCGGTTGCCAAATTGCTTTATCTCTTATAGTTTCCGAGATATGGACTATCGATAATTTACACCTTAGGCTCTGCTTCTAACTTGGGCCCAAATTGTAAAATGGTCTTATCTATTGGCGATTTCGTTGCAATTCACATTCCAAGTAATATTCGGCATGCTAATTACATTGCCGGTTGCCAAATTGCATTATCTCTTATAGTTTCCGAGATATGGACTATCGATAATTTACACCTTAGGCTCTGCTTCTAACTTGGGCCCAAATTGTAAAATGGTCTTATCTATTGGCGATTTCGTTCCAATTCACATTCCAAGTAATATTCGGCAAGCTAATTACATTGCCGGTTGCCAAATTGCATTATCTCTTATAGTTTCCGAGATATGGACTATCGATAATTTACACCTTAGGCTCTGCTTCTAACTTGGGCCCAAATTGTAAAATGGTCTTATCTATTGGCGATTTCGTCCCAATTCACATTCCAAGTGATATTCGGCATGCTAATTACATTGCCGGTTGCGAAATTGCATTATCTCTTATAGTTTCCGAGATATGGACTATCAATAATTTACACCTTAGGCTCTGCTTCTAACTTGGGCCCAAATTGTAAAATGGTCTTATCTATTGGCGATTTCGTTCCAATTCACATTCCAAGTAATATTCGGCATGCTAATTACATTGCCGGTTGCCAAATTGCATTATCTCTTATAGTTTCCGAGATATGGACTATCGATAATTTACACCTTAGGCTCTGCTTCTAACTTGGGCCCAAATTGTAAAATGGTCTTATCTATTGGCGATTTCGTTCCAATTCACATTCCAAGTAATATTCGGCATGCTAATTACATTGCCGGTTGCCAAATTGCATTATCTCTTATAGTTTCCGAGATATGGACTATCGATAATTTACACCTTAGGCTCTGCTTCTAACTTGGGCCCAAATTGTAAAATGGTCTTATCTATTGGCGATTTCGTTCCAATTCACATTCCAAGTATTATTCGGCATGCTAATTACATTGCCGGTTGCCAAATTGAAGTATCTTTTATAGTTTCCGAGATATGGACTATCGATAATTTACACCTTAGGCTCTGCTTCTAACTTGGGCCCAAATTGTAAAATGGTCTTACCTATTTTCGATTTCGTTCCAATTCACATTCCAAGTAATATTCGGCATGCTAATTACATTGCCGGTTGCCAAATTGCATTATCTCTTATAGTTTCCGAGATATGGACTATCGATAATTTACACCATAGGCTCTGCTTCTAACTTGGGCCCAAATTGTAAAATGGTCTTATCTATTGGCGATTTCGTTCCAATTCACATTCCAAGTAATATTCGTCATGCTAATTACATTGCCGGTTGCCAAATTGCATTATCTCTTATAGTTTCCGAGATATGGACTATCGATAATTTACATCTTAGGCTCTGCTTCTAACTTGGGCCCAAATTGTAAAATGGTCTTATCTATTGGCGATTTCGTTCCAATTCACATTCCAAGTAATATTCGGCATGCTAATTACATTGCCGGTTGCCAAATTGCATTATCTCTTATAGTTTCCGAGATATGGACTATCGATAATTTACACCTTAGGCTCTGCTTCTAACTTGGGCCCAAATTGTAAAATGGTCTTATCTATTGGCGATTTCGTTCCAATTCACATTCCAAGTAATATTCGGCATGCTAATTACATTGCCGGTTGCGAAATTGCATTATCTCTTATAGTTTCCGAGATATGGACTATCGATAATTTACACCTTAGGCTCTGCTTCTAACTTGGGCCCAAATTGTAAAATGGTCTTATCTATTGGCGATTTCGTTCCAATTCACATTCCAAGTAATATTCGGCATGCTAATTACATTGCCGGTTGCCAAATTGCATTATCTCTTATAGTTTCCGAGATATGGACTATCGATAATTTACACCTTAGGCTCTGCTTCTAACTTGGGAACAAATTGTAAAATGGTCTTATCTATTGGCGATTTCGTCCCAATTCACATTCCAAGTGATATTCGGCATGCTAATTACATTGCCGGTTGCGAAATTGCATTATCTCTTATAGTTTCCGTGATATGGACTATCAATAATTTACACCTTAGGCTCTGCTTCTAACTTGGGCCCAAATTGTAAAATGGTCTTATCTAGTGGCGATTTCGTTCCAATTCACATTCCAAGTGAAATTCGGCATGCTAATTACATTGCCGGTTGCCAAATTGCATTATCTCTTATAGTTTCCGAGATATGGACTATCGATAATTTACACCTTAGGCTCTGCTTCTAACTTGGGCCCAAATTGTAAAATGGTCTTATCTATTGGCGATTTCGTCCCAATTCACATTCCAAGTGTTATTCGGCATGCTAATTACATTGCCGGTTACCAAATTGCATTATCTCTTATAGTTTCCGAGATATGGACTATCGATAATTTACACCTTAGGCTCTGCTTCTAACTTGGGCCCAAATTGTAAAATGGTCTTATCTATTGGCGATTTCGTCCCAATTCACATTCCAAGTGATATTCGGCATGCTAATTACATTGCCGGTTGCGAAATTGCATTATCTCTTATAGTTTCCGAGATATGGACTATCAATAATTTACACCTTAGGCTCTGCTTCTAACTTGGGCCCAAATTGTAAAATGGTCTTATCTATTGGCGATTTCGTTCCAATTCACATTCCAAGTAATATTCGGCATGCTAATTACATTGCCGGTTGCCAAATTGCATTATCTCTTATAGTTTCCGAGATATGGACTATCGATAATTTACACCTTAGGCTCTGCTTCTAACTTGGGCCCAAATTGTAAAATGGTCTTACCTATTGGCGATTTCGTTCCAATTCACATTCCAAGTAATATTCATCATGCTAATTACATTGCCGGTTGCCAAATTGAATTATCTCTTATAGTTTCCGAGATATGGACTATCGATAATTTACACCTTAGGCTCTGCTTCTAACTTGGGCCCAAATTGTAAAATGGTCTTATCTATTGGCGATTTCGTCCCAATTCACATTCCAAGTGATATTCGGCATGCTAATTACATTGCCGGTTACCAAATTGCATTATCTCTTATAGTTTCCGAGATATGGACTATCGATAATTTACACCTTAGGCTCTGCTTCTAACTTGGGCCCAAATTGTAAAATGGTCTTATCTAGTGGCGATTTCGTTCCAATTCACATTCCAAGTAAAATTCGGCATGCTAATTACATTGCCGGTTGCCAAATTGCATTATCTCTTATAGTTTCCGAGATATGGACTATCGATAATTTACACCTTAGGCTCTGCTTCTAACTTGGGCCCAAATTGTAAAATGGTCTTATCTATTGGCGATTTCGTCCCAATTCACATTCCAAGTGATATTCGGCATGCTAATTACATTGCCGGTTACCAAATTGCATTATCTCTTATAGTTTCCGAGATATGGACTATCGATAATTTACACCTTAGGCTCTGCTTCTAACTTGGGCCCAAATTGTAAAATGGTCTTATCTATTGGCGATTTCGTTGCAATTCACATTCCAAGTAATATTCGGCATGCTAATTACATTGACGGTTGCCAAATTGCATTATCTCTTATAGTTTCCGAGATATGGACTATCGATAATTTACAACTTAGGCTCTGCTTCTAACTTGGGCCCAAATTGTAAAATGGTCTTATCTATTGGCGATTTCGTTCCAATTCACATTCCAAGTAATATTCGGCATGCTAATTACATTGCCGGTTGCCAAATTGCATTATCTCTTATAGTTTCCGAGATATGGACTATCGATAATTTACACCTTGGGCTCTGCTTCTAACTTGGGCCCAAATTGAAAAATGGTCTTATCTATTGGCGATTTCGTCCCAATTCACATTCCAAGTGATATTCGGCATGCTAATTACATTGCCGGTTGCGAAATTGCATTATCTCTTATAGTTTCCGAGATATGGACTATCAATAATTTACACCTTAGGCTCTGCTTCTAACTTGGGCCCAAATTGTAAAATGGTCTTATCTATTGGCGATTTCGTTCCAATTCACATTCCAAGTAATATTCGGCATGCTAATTACATTGCCGGTTGCCAAATTGCATTATCTCTTATAGTTTCCGAGATATGGACTATCGATAATTTACACCTTAGGCTCTGCTTCTAACTTGGGCCCAAATTGTAAAATGGTCTTATCTATTGGCGATTTCGTTCCAATTCACAATCCAAGTAATATTCGGCATGCTAATTACATTGCCGGTTGCCAAATTGCATTATCTCTTATAGTTTCCGAGATATGGACTATCGATAATTTACACCTTAGGCTCTGCTTCTAACTTGGGCCCAAATTGTAAAATGGTCTTATCTATTGGCGATTTCGTTCCAATTCACGTTCCAAGTAATATTCGGCATGCTAATTACATTGCCGGTTGCCAAATTGCATTATCTCTTATAGTTTCCGAGATATGGACTATCGATAATTTACACCATAGGCTCTGCTTCTAACTTGGGCCCAAATTGTAAAATGGTCTTATCTATTGGCGATTTCGTTCCAATTCACATTCCAAGTAATATTCGGCATGCTAATTACATTGCCGGTTGCCAAATTGCATTATCTCTTATAGTTTCCGAGATATGGACTATCGATAATTTACACCTTAGGCTCTGCTTCTAACTTGCTCCCAAATTGTAAAATGGCCTTATCTATTGGCGATTTCGTTCCAATTCACATTCCAAGTAATATTCGGCATGCTAATTACATTGCCGGTTGCCAAATTGCATTATCTCTTATAGTTTCCGAGATATGGACTATCGATAATTTACACCTTAGGCTCTGCTTCTAACTTGGGCCCAAATTGTAAAATGGTCTTATCTATTGGCGATTTCGTTCCAATTCACATTCCAAGTAATATTCGGCATGCTAATTACATTGCCGGTTGCCAAATTGAATTATCTCTTATAGTTTCCGAGATATGGACTATCGATAATTTACACCTTAGGCTCTGCTTCTAACTTGGGCCCAAATTGTAAAATGGTCTTACCTATTGGCGATTTCGTTCCAATTCACATTCCAAGTAATATTCGGCATGCTAATTACATTGCCGGTTGCCAAATTGCATTATCTCTTATAGTTTCCGAGATATGGACTATCGATAATTTACACCTTAGGCTCTGCTTCTAACTTATGCCCAAATTGTAAAATGGTTTTATCTATTGGCGATTTCGTTCCAATTCACATTCCAAGTAATATTCGGCATGCTAATTACATTGCCGGTTGCCAAATTGCATTATCTCTTATAGTTTCCGAGATATGGACTATCGATAATTTACACCTTAGGCTCTGCTTCTAACTTGGGCCCAAATTGTAAAATGGTCTTCTCTATTGGCGATTTCGTTCCAATTCACATTCCAGGTAATATTCGGCATGCTAATTACATTGCCGGTTGCCAAATTGCATTATCTCTTATAGTTTCCGAGATATGGACTATCGATAATTTACACCATAGGCTCTGCTTCTAACTTGGGCCCAAATTGTAAAATGGTCTTATCTATTGGCGATTTCGTTCCAATTCACATTCCAAGTAATATTCGGCATGCTAATTACATTGCCGGTTGCTAAATTGCATTATCTCGTATAGTTTCCGAGATATGGACTATCAATAATTTCCACCTTAGGCTCTGCTTCTAACTTGGGCCCAAATTGTAAAATGGTCTTATCTATTGGCGATTTCGTTCCAATTCACATTCCAAGTAATATTCGGCATGCTAATTACATTGCCGGTTGCCAAATTGCATTATCTCTTATAGTTTCCGAGATATGGACTATCGATAATTTACACCTTAGGCTCTGCTTCTAACTTGGGCCCAAATTGTAAAATGGTCTTATCTATTGGCGATTTCGTTCCAATTCACATTCCAAGTAATATTCGGCATGCTAATTACATTGCCGGTTGCCAAATTGCATTATCTCTTATAGTTTCCGATATATGGACTATCGATAATTTACACCTTAGGCTCTGCTTCTAACTTGGGCCCAAATTGTAAAATGGTCTTATCTATTGGCGATTTCGTTCCAATTCACATTCCAAGTAATATTCGGCATGCTAATTACATTGCCGGTTGCCAAATTGCATTATCTCTTATAGTTTCCGAGATATGGACTATCGATAATTTACACCTTAGGCTCTGCTTCTAAGTTGGGCCCAAATTGTAAAATGGTCTTATCTATTGGCGATTTCGTTCCAATTCACATTCCAAGTGTTATTCGGCATGCTAATTACATTGCCGGTTACCAAATTGCATTATCTCTTATAGTTTCCGAGATATGGACTATCGATAATTTACACCTTAGGCTCTGCTTCTAACTTGGGCCCAAATTGTAAAATGGTCTTATCTATTGGCGATTTCGTTCCAATTCACATTCCAAGTAATATTCGGCATGCTAATTACATTGCCGTTTGCCAAATTGCATTATCTCTTATAGTTTCCGAGATATGGACTATCGATAATTTACACCTTAGGCTCTGCTTCTAACTTGGGCCCAAATTGTAAAATGGTCTTATCTATTGGCGATTTCGTCCCAATTCACATTCCAAGTGATATTCGGCATGCTAATTACATTGCCGGTTGCGAAATTGCATTATCTCTTATAGTTTCCGAGATATGGACTATCAATAATTTACACCTTAGGCTCTGCTTCTAACTTGGGCCCAAATTGTAAAATGGTCTTATCCATTGGCGATTTCGTTCCAATTCACATTCCAAGTAATATTCGGCATGCTAATTACATTGCCGGTTGCCAAATTGCATTATCTCTTATAGTTTCCGAGATATGGACTATCGATAATTTACACCTTAGGCTCTGCTTCTAACTTGGGCCCAAATTGTAAAATGGTCTTATCTATTGGCGATTTCGTCCCAATTCACATTCCAAGTGATATTCGGCATGCTAATTACATTGCCGGTTGCGAAATTGCATTATCTCTTATAGTTTCCGAGATATGGACTATCAATAATTTACACCTTAGGCTCTGCTTCTAACTTGGGCCCAAATTGTAAAATGATCTTATCTAGTGGCGATTTCGTTCCAATTCACATTCCAAGTAAAATTCGGCATGCTAATTACATTGCCGTTTGCCAAATTGCATTATCTCTTATAGTTTCCGAGATATGGACTATCGATAATTTACACCTTAGGCTCTGCTTCTAACTTGGGCCCAAATTGTAAAATGGTCTTATCTATTGGCGATTTCGTCCCAATTCACATTCCAAGTGATATTCGGCATGCTAATTACATTGCCGGTTACCAAATTGCATTATCTCTTATAGTTTCCGAGATATGGACTATCGATAATTTACACCTTAGGCTCTGCTTCTAACTTGGGCCCAAATTGTAAAATGGTCTTATCTATTGGCGATTTCGTTCCAATTCACATTCCAAGTAATATTCGGCATGCCAATTACATTGCCGGTTGCCAAATTGCATTATCTCTTATAGTTTCCGAGATATGGACTATCGATAATTTACACCATAGGCTCTGCTTCTAACTTGGGCCCAAATTGTAAAATGGTCTTATCTATTGGCGATTTCGTTCCAATTCACATTCCAAGTAATATTCGGCATGCTAATTACATTGCCGGTTGCCAAATTGCATTATCTCTTATAGTTTCCGAGATATGGACTATCGATAATTTACACCTTAGGCTCTGCTTCTAACTTGCTCCCAAATTGTAAAATGGTCTTATCTATTGGCGATTTCGTTCCAATTCACATTCCAAGTAATATTCGGCATGCTAATTACATTGCCGGTTGCCAAATTGCATTATCTCTTATAGTTTCCGAGATATGGACTATCGATAATTTATACCTTAGGCTCTGCTTCTAACTTGGGCCCAAATTGTAAAATGGTCTTATCTAGTGGCGATTTCGTTCCAATTCACATTCCAAGTAAAATTCGGCATGCTAATTACATTTCCGGTTGCCAAATTGCATTATCTCTTATAGTTTCCGAGATATGGACTATCGATAATTTACACCTTAGGCTCTGCTTCTAACTTGGGCCCAAATTGTAAAATGGTCTTATCTATTGGCGATTTCGTCCCAATTCACATTCCAAGTGATATTCGGCATGCTAATTACATTGCCGGTTACCAAATTGCATTATCTCTTATAGTTTCCGAGATATGGACTATCGATAATTTACACCTTAGGCTCTGCTTCTAACTTGGGCCCAAATTGTAAAATGGTCTTATCTATTGGCGATTTCGTTCCAATTCACATTCCAAGTAATATTCGGCATGCTAATTACATTGCCGGTTGCCAAATTGCATTATCTCTTATAGTTTCCGAGATATGGACTATCGATAATTTACACCTTAGGCTCTGCTTCTAACTTGGGCCCAAATTGTAAAATGGTCTTATCTATTGGCGATTTCGTCCCAATTCACATTCCAAGTGATATTCGGCATGCTAATTACATTGCCGGTTGCGAAATTGCATTATCTCTTATAGTTTCCGAGATATGGACTATCAATAATTTACACCTTAGGCTCTGCTTCTAACTTGGGCCCAAATTGTAAAATGGTCTTATCTATTGGCGATTTCGTTCCAATTCACATTCCAAGTAATATTCGGCATGCTAATTACATTGCCGGTTGCCAAATTGCATTATCTCTTTTAGTTTCCGAGATATGGACTATCGATAATTTACACCTTAGGCTCTGCTTCTAACTTGGGCCCAAATTGTAAAATGGTCTTATCTATTGGCGATTTCGTTCCAATTCACATTCCAAGTAATATTCGGCATGCTAATTACATTGCCGGTTGCCAAATTGCATTATCTCTTATAGTTTCCGAGATATGGACTATCGATAATTTACACCTTAGGCTCTGCTTCTAACTTGGGCCCAAATTGTAAAATGGTCTTATCTATTGGCGATTTCGTTCCAATTCACATTCCAAGTAATATTCGGCATGCTAATTACATTGCCGGTTGCCAAATTGCATTATCTCTTATAGTTTCCGAGATATGGACTATCGATTATTTACACCATAGGCTCTGCTTCTAACTTGGGCCCAAATTGTAAAATGGTCTTATCTATTGGCGATTTCGTTCCAATTCACATTCCAAGTAATATTCGGCATGCTAATTACATTGCCGGTTGCCAAATTGCATTATCTCTTATAGTTTCCGAGATATGGACTATCGATAATTTACACCTTAGGCTCTGCTTCTAACTTGCTCCCAAATTGTAAAATGGTCTTATCTATTGGCGATTTCGTTCCAATTCACATTCCAAGTAATATTCGGCATGCTAATTACATTGCCGGTTGCCAAATTGCATTATCTCTTATAGTTTCCGAGATATGGACTATCGATAATTTACACCTTAGGCTCTGCTTCTAACTTGGGCCCAAATTGTAAAATGGTCTTATCTATTGGCGATTTCGTTCCAATTCACATTCCAAGTAATATTCGGCATGCTAATTACATTGCCGGTTGGCAAATTGAATTATCTCTTATAGTTTCCGAGATATGGACTATCGATAATTTACACCTTAGGCTCTGCTTCTAACTTGGGCCCAAATTGTAAAATGGTCTTACCTATT
This sequence comes from Rhynchophorus ferrugineus, assembly GCF_030347505.1. Taxonomy (NCBI): domain Eukaryota; kingdom Metazoa; phylum Arthropoda; class Insecta; order Coleoptera; family Curculionidae; genus Rhynchophorus; species Rhynchophorus ferrugineus. The sequence continues at coordinate 39,177 of NW_027472887.1, forward strand.
GGCGATTTCGTTCCAATTCACATTCCAAGTAATATTCGGCATGCTAATTACATTGCCGGTTGCCAAATTGCATTATCTCTTATAGTTTCCGAGATATGGACTATCGATAATTTACACCTTAGGCTCTGCTTCTAACTTATGCCCAAATTGTAAAATGGTTTTATCTATTGGCGATTTCGTTCCAATTCACATTCCAAGTAATATTCGGCATGCTAATTACATTGCCGGTTGCCAAATTGCATTATCTCTTATAGTTTCCGAGATATGGACTATCGATAATTTACACCTTAGGCTCTGCTTCTAACTTGGGCCCAAATTGTAAAATGGTCTTCTCTATTGGCGATTTCGTTCCAATTCACATTCCAAGTAATATTCGGCATGCTAATTACATTGCCGGTTGCCAAATTGCATTATCTCTTATAGTTTCCGAGATATGGACTATCGATAATTTACACCATAGGCTCTGCTTCTAACTTGGGCCCAAATTGTAAAATGGTCTTATCTATTGGCGATTTCGTTCCAATTCACATTCCAAGTAATATTCGGCATGCTAATTACATTGCCGGTTGCTAAATTGCATTATCTCGTATAGTTTCCGAGATATGGACTATCAATAATTTCCACCTTAGGCTCTGCTTCTAACTTGGGCCCAAATTGTAAAATGGTCTTATCTATTGGCGATTTCGTTCCAATTCACATTCCAAGTAATATTCGGCATGCTAATTACATTGCCGGTTGCCAAATTGCATTATCTCTTATAGTTTCCGAGATATGGACTATCGATAATTTACACCTTAGGCTCTGCTTCTAACTTGGGCCCAAATTGTAAAATGGTCTTATCTATTGGCGATTTCGTTCCAATTCACATTCCAAGTAATATTCGGCATGCTAATTACATTGCCGGTTGCCAAATTGCATTATCTCTTATAGTTTCCGAGATATGGACTATCGATAATTTACACCTTAGGCTCTGCTTCTAACTTGGGCCCAAATTGTAAAATGGTCTTATCTATTGGCGATTTCGTTCCAATTCACATTCCAAGTAATATTCGGCATGCTAATTACATTGCCGGTTGCCAAATTGAATTATCTCTTATAGTTTCCGAGATATGGACTATCGATAATTTACACCTTAGGCTCTGCTTCTAACTTGGGCCCAAATTGTAAAATGGTCTTACCTATTGGCGATTTCGTTCCAATTCCCATTCCAAGTAATATTCGGCATGCTAATTACATTGCCGGTTGCCAAATTGAATTATCTCTTATAGTTTCCGAGATATGGACTATCGATAATTTACACCTTAGGCTCTGCTTCTAACTTGGGCCCAAATTGTAAAATGGTCTTATCTATTGGCGATTTCGTCCCAATTCACATTCCAAGTAATATTCGGCATGCTAATTACATTGCCGGTTGCCAAATTGCATTATCTCTTATAGTTTCCGAGATATGGACTATCGATAATTTACACCTTAGGCTCTGCTTCTAACTTGGGCCCAAATTGTAAAATGGTCTTATCTATTGGCGATTTCGTCCCAATTCACATTCCAAGTGATATTCGGCATGCTAATTACATTGCCGGTTGCCAAATTGCATTATCCCATATAGTTTCCGAGATATGGACTATCGATAATTTACACCTTAGGCTCTGCTTCTAACTTGGGCCCAAATTGTAAAATGGTCTTATCTATTGGCGATTTCGTTCCAATTCACATTCCAAGTAATATTCGGCATGCTAATTACATTGCCGGTTGCCAAATTGCATTATCTCTTATAGTTTCGAGATATGGACTATCGATAATTTACACCTTAGGCTCTGTTTCTAACTTGGGCCCAAATTGTAAAATGGTCTTATCTATTGGCGATTTCGTTCCAATTCACATTCCAAGTAATATTCGGCATGCTAATTACATTGCCGGTTGCCAAATTGCATTATCTCTTATAGTTTCGAGATATGGACTATCGATAATTTACACCTTAGGCTCTGTTTCTAACTTGGGCCCAAATTGTAAAATGGTCTTATCTATTGGCGATTTCGTCCCAATTCACATTCCAAGTGATATTCGGCATGCCAATTACATTGCCGGTTGCGAAATTGCATTATCTCTTATAGTTTCCGAGATATGGACTATCAATTATTTACACCTTAGGCTCTGCTTCTAACTTGGGCCCAAATTGTAAAATGGTCTTATCTATTGGCGATTTCGTTCCAATTCACATTCCAAGTAGTATTCGGCATGCTAATTACATTGCCGGTTGCCAAATTGCTTTATCTCTTATAGTTTCCGAGATATGGACTATCGATAATTTACACCTTAGGCTCTGCTTCTAACTTGGGCCCAAATTGTAAAATGGTCTTATCTATTGGCGATTTCGTTGCAATTCACATTCCAAGTAATATTCGGCATGCTAATTACATTGCCGGTTGCCAAATTGCATTATCTCTTATAGTTTCCGAGATATGGACTATCGATAATTTACACCTTAGGCTCTGCTTCTAACTTGGGCCCAAATTGTAAAATGGTCTTATCTATTGGCGATTTCGTTCCAATTCACATTCCAAGTAATATTCGGCAAGCTAATTACATTGCCGGTTGCCAAATTGCATTATCTCTTATAGTTTCCGAGATATGGACTATCGATAATTTACACCTTAGGCTCTGCTTCTAACTTGGGCCCAAATTGTAAAATGGTCTTATCTATTGGCGATTTCGTCCCAATTCACATTCCAAGTGATATTCGGCATGCTAATTACATTGCCGGTTGCGAAATTGCATTATCTCTTATAGTTTCCGAGATATGGACTATCAATAATTTACACCTTAGGCTCTGCTTCTAACTTGGGCCCAAATTGTAAAATGGTCTTATCTATTGGCGATTTCGTTCCAATTCACATTCCAAGTAATATTCGGCATGCTAATTACTTTGCCGGTTGCCAAATTGCATTATCTCTTATAGTTTCCGAGATATGGACTATCGATAATTTACACCTTAGGCTCTGCTTCTAACTTGGGCCCAAATTGTAAAATGGTCTTACCTATTTTCGATTTCGTTCCAATTCACATTCCAAGTAATATTCGGCATGCTAATTACATTGCCGGTTGCCAAATTGCATTATCTCTTATAGTTTCCGAGATATGGACTATCGATAATTTACACCATAGGCTCTGCTTCTAACTTGGGCCCAAATTGTAAAATGGTCTTATCTATTGGCGATTTCGTTCCAATTCACATTCCAAGTAATATTCGTCATGCTAATTACATTGCCGGTTGCCAAATTGCATTATCTCTTATAGTTTCCGAGATATGGACTATCGATAATTTACACCTTAGGCTCTGCTTCTAACTTGGGCCCAAATTGTAAAATGGTCTTATCTATTGGCGATTTCGTTCCAATTCACATTCCAAGTAATATTCGGCATGCTAATTACATTGCCGGTTGCCAAATTGCATTATCTCTTATAGTTTCCGAGATATGGACTATCGATAATTTACACCTTAGGCTCTGCTTCTAACTTGGGCCCAAATTGTAAAATGGTCTTATCTATTGGCGATTTCGTTCCAATTCACATTCCAAGTAATATTCGGCATGCTAATTACATTGCCGGTTGCGAAATTGCATTATCTCTTATAGTTTCCGAGATATGGACTATCGATAATTTACACCTTAGGCTCTGCTTCTAACTTGGGCCCAAATTGTAAAATGGTCTTATCTATTGGCGATTTCGTTCCAATTCACATTCCAAGTAATATTCGGCATGCTAATTACATTGCCGGTTGCCAAATTGCATTATCTCTTATAGTTTCCGAGATATGGACTATCGATAATTTACACCTTAGGCTCTGCTTCTAACTTGGGCCCAAATTGTAAAATGGTCTTACCTATTGGCGATTTCGTTCCAATTCCCATTCCAAGTAATATTCGGCATGCTAATTACATTGCCGGTTGCCAAATTGAATTATCTCTTATAGTTTCCGAGATATGGACTATCGATAATTTACACCTTAGGCTCTGCTTCTAACTTGGGCCCAAATTGTAAAATGGTCTTATCTATTGGCGATTTCGTCCCAATTCACATTCCAAGTAATATTCGGCATGCTAATTACATTGCCGGTTGCCAAATTGCATTATCTCTTATAGTTTCCGAGATATGGACTATCGATAATTTACACCTTAGGCTCTGCTTCTAACTTGGGCCCAAATTGTAAAATGGTCTTATCTATTGGCGATTTCGTCCCAATTCACATTCCAAGTGATATTCGGCATGCTAATTACATTGCCGGTTGCCAAATTGCATTATCCCATATAGTTTCCGAGATATGGACTATCGATAATTTACACCTTAGGCTCTGCTTCTAACTTGGGCCCAAATTGTAAAATGGTCTTATCTATTGGCGATTTCGTTCCAATTCACATTCCAAGTAATATTCGGCATGCTAATTACATTGCCGGTTGCCAAATTGCATTATCTCTTATAGTTTCCGAGATATGGACTATCGATAATTTACACCATAGGCTCTGCTTCTAACTTGGGCCCAAATTGTAAAATGGTCTTATCTATTGGCGATTTCGTTCCAATTCACATTCCAAGTAATATTCGGCATGCTAATTACATTGCCGGTTGCTAAATTGCATTATCTCGTATAGTTTCCGAGATATGGACTATCAATAATTTCCACCTTAGGCTCTGCTTCTAACTTGGGCCCAAATTGTAAAATGGTCTTATCTATTGGCGATTTCGTTCCAATTCACATTCCAAGTAATATTCGGCATGCTAATTACATTGCCGGTTGCCAAATTGCATTATCTCTTATAGTTTCCGAGATATGGACTATCGATAATTTACACCTTAGGCTCTGCTTCTAACTTGGGCCCAAATTGTAAAATGGTCTTATCTATTGGCGATTTCGTTCCAATTCACATTCCAAGTAATATTCGGCATGCTAATTACATTGCCGGTTGCCAAATTGCATTATCTCTTATAGTTTCCGAGATATGGACTATCGATAATTTACACCTTAGGCTCTGCTTCTAACTTGGGCCCAAATTGTAAAATGGTCTTATCTATTGGCGATTTCGTTCCAATTCACATTCCAAGTAATATTCGGCATGCTAATTACATTGCCGGTTGCCAAATTGAATTATCTCTTATAGTTTCCGAGATATGGACTATCGATAATTTACACCTTAGGCTCTGCTTCTAACTTGGGCCCAAATTGTAAAATGGTCTTACCTATTGGCGATTTCGTTCCAATTCCCATTCCAAGTAATATTCGGCATGCTAATTACATTGCCGGTTGCCAAATTGAATTATCTCTTATAGTTTCCGAGATATGGACTATCGATAATTTACACCTTAGGCTCTGCTTCTAACTTGGGCCCAAATTGTAAAATGGTCTTATCTATTGGCGATTTCGTCCCAATTCACATTCCAAGTAATATTCGGCATGCTAATTACATTGCCGGTTGCCAAATTGCATTATCTCTTATAGTTTCCGAGATATGGACTATCGATAATTTACACCTTAGGCTCTGCTTCTAACTTGGGCCCAAATTGTAAAATGGTCTTATCTATTGGCGATTTCGTCCCAATTCACATTCCAAGTGATATTCGGCATGCTAATTACATTGCCGGTTGCCAAATTGCATTATCCCATATAGTTTCCGAGATATGGACTATCGATAATTTACACCTTAGGCTCTGCTTCTAACTTGGGCCCAAATTGTAAAATGGTCTTATCTATTGGCGATTTCGTTCCAATTCACATTCCAAGTAATATTCGGCATGCTAATTACATTGCCGGTTGCCAAATTGCATTATCTCTTATAGTTTCGAGATATGGACTATCGATAATTTACACCTTAGGCTCTGTTTCTAACTTGGGCCCAAATTGTAAAATGGTCTTATCTATTGGCGATTTCGTTCCAATTCACATTCCAAGTAATATTCGGCATGCTAATTACATTGCCGGTTGCCAAATTGCATTATCTCTTATAGTTTCGAGATATGGACTATCGATAATTTACACCTTAGGCTCTGTTTCTAACTTGGGCCCAAATTGTAAAATGGTCTTATCTATTGGCGATTTCGTCCCAATTCACATTCCAAGTGATATTCGGCATGCCAATTACATTGCCGGTTGCGAAATTGCATTATCTCTTATAGTTTCCGAGATATGGACTATCAATTATTTACACCTTAGGCTCTGCTTCTAACTTGGGCCCAAATTGTAAAATGGTCTTATCTATTGGCGATTTCGTTCCAATTCACATTCCAAGTAGTATTCGGCATGCTAATTACATTGCCGGTTGCCAAATTGCTTTATCTCTTATAGTTTCCGAGATATGGACTATCGATAATTTACACCTTAGGCTCTGCTTCTAACTTGGGCCCAAATTGTAAAATGGTCTTATCTATTGGCGATTTCGTTGCAATTCACATTCCAAGTAATATTCGGCATGCTAATTACATTGCCGGTTGCCAAATTGCATTATCTCTTATAGTTTCCGAGATATGGACTATCGATAATTTACACCTTAGGCTCTGCTTCTAACTTGGGCCCAAATTGTAAAATGGTCTTATCTATTGGCGATTTCGTTCCAATTCACATTCCAAGTAATATTCGGCATGCTAATTACATTGCCGGTTGCCAAATTGCATTATCTCTTATAGTTTCCGAGATATGGACTATCGATAATTTACACCTTAGGCTCTGCTTCTAACTTGGGCCCAAATTGTAAAATGGTCTTATCTATTGGCGATTTCGTTCCAATTCACATTCCAAGTAATATTCGGCATGCTAATTACATTGCCGGTTGCCAAATTGCATTATCTCTTATAGTTTCCGAGATATGGACTATCGATAATTTACACCTTAGGCTCTGCTTCTAACTTGGGCCCAAATTGTAAAATGGTCTTATCTATTGGCGATTTCGTTCCAATTCACATTCCAAGTATTATTCGGCATGCTAATTACATTGCCGGTTGCCAAATTGAAGTATCTTTTATAGTTTCCGAGATATGGACTATCGATAATTTACACCTTAGGCTCTGCTTCTAACTTGGGCCCAAATTGTAAAATGGTCTTACCTATTTTCGATTTCGTTCCAATTCACATTCCAAGTAATATTCGGCATGCTAATTACATTGCCGGTTGCCAAATTGCATTATCTCTTATAGTTTCCGAGATATGGACTATCGATAATTTACACCATAGGCTCTGCTTCTAACTTGGGCCCAAATTGTAAAATGGTCTTATCTATTGGCGATTTCGTTCCAATTCACATTCCAAGTAATATTCGTCATGCTAATTACATTGCCGGTTGCCAAATTGCATTATCTCTTATAGTTTCCGAGATATGGACTATCGATAATTTACACCTTAGGCTCTGCTTCTAACTTGGGCCCAAATTGTAAAATGGTCTTATCTATTGGCGATTTCGTTCCAATTCACATTCCAAGTAATATTCGGCATGCTAATTACATTGCCGGTAGCCAAATTGCATTATCTCTTATAGTTTCCGAGATATGGACTATCGATAATTTACACCTTAGGCTCTGCTTCTAACTTGGGCCCAAATTGTAAAATGGTCTTATCTATTGGCGATTTCGTTCCAATTCACATTCCAAGTAATATTCGGCATGCTAATTACATTGCCGGTTGCGAAATTGCATTATCTCTTATAGTTTCCGAGATATGGACTATCGATAATTTACACCTTAGGCTCTGCTTCTAACTTGGGCCCAAATTGTAAAATGGTCTTATCTATTGGCGATTTCGTTCCAATTCACATTCCAAGTAATATTCGGCATGCTAATTACATTGCCGGTTGCCAAATTGCATTATCTCTTATAGTTTCCGAGATATGGACTATCGATAATTTACACCTTAGGCTCTGCTTCTAACTTGGGAACAAATTGTAAAATGGTCTTATCTATTGGCGATTTCGTCCCAATTCACATTCCAAGTGATATTCGGCATGCTAATTACATTGCCGGTTGCGAAATTGCATTATCTCTTATAGTTTCCGTGATATGGACTATCAATAATTTACACCTTAGGCTCTGCTTCTAACTTGGGCCCAAATTGTAAAATGGTCTTATCTAGTGGCGATTTCGTTCCAATTCACATTCCAAGTGAAATTCGGCATGCTAATTACATTGCCGGTTGCCAAATTGCATTATCTCTTATAGTTTCCGAGATATGGACTATCGATAATTTACACCTTAGGCTCTGCTTCTAACTTGGGCCCAAATTGTAAAATGGTCTTATCTATTGGCGATTTCGTCCCAATTCACATTCCAAGTGTTATTCGGCATGCTAATTACATTGCCGGTTACCAAATTGCATTATCTCTTATAGTTTCCGAGATATGGACTATCGATAATTTACACCTTAGGCTCTGCTTCTAACTTGGGCCCAAATTGTAAAATGGTCTTATCTATTGGCGATTTCGTCCCAATTCACATTCCAAGTGATATTCGGCATGCTAATTACATTGCCGGTTGCGAAATTGCATTATCTCTTATAGTTTCCGAGATATGGACTATCAATAATTTACACCTTAGGCTCTGCTTCTAACTTGGGCCCAAATTGTAAAATGGTCTTATCTATTGGCGATTTCGTTCCAATTCACATTCCAAGTAATATTCGGCATGCTAATTACATTGCCGGTTGCCAAATTGCATTATCTCTTATAGTTTCCGAGATATGGACTATCGATAATTTACACCTTAGGCTCTGCTTCTAACTTGGGCCCAAATTGTAAAATGGTCTTACCTATTGGCGATTTCGTTCCAATTCACATTCCAAGTAATATTCATCATGCTAATTACATTGCCGGTTGCCAAATTGAATTATCTCTTATAGTTTCCGAGATATGGACTATCGATAATTTACACCTTAGGCTCTGCTTCTAACTTGGGCCCAAATTGTAAAATGGTCTTATCTATTGGCGATTTCGTCCCAATTCACATTCCAAGTGATATTCGGCATGCTAATTACATTGCCGGTTACCAAATTGCATTATCTCTTATAGTTTCCGAGATATGGACTATCGATAATTTACACCTTAGGCTCTGCTTCTAACTTGGGCCCAAATTGTAAAATGGTCTTATCTATTGGCGATTTCGTTCCAATTCACATTCCAAGTAATATTCGGCATGCTAATTACATTGCCGGTTGCCAAATTGCATTATCTCTTATAGTTTCCGAGATATGGACTATCGATAATTTACACCTTAGGCTCTGCTTCTAACTTGGGCCCAAATTGTAAAATGGTCTTATCTATTGGCGATTTCGTCCCAATTCACATTCCAAGTGATATTCGGCATGCTAATTACATTGCCGGTTGCGAAATTGCATTATCTCTTATAGTTTCCGAGATATGGACTATCAATAATTTACACCTTAGGCTCTGCTTCTAACTTGGGCCCAAATTGTAAAATGGTCTTATCTATTGGCGATTTCGTTCCAATTCACATTCCAAGTAATATTCGGCATGCTAATTACATTGCCGGTTGCCAAATTGCATTATCTCTTATAGTTTCCGAGATATGGACTATCGATAATTTACACCTTAGGCTCTGCTTCTAACTTGGGCCCAAATTGTAAAATGGTCTTATCTATTGGCGATTTCGTTCCAATTCACATTCCAAGTAATATTCGGCATGCTAATTACATTGCCGGTTGCCAAATTGCATTATCTCTTATAGTTTCCGAGATATGGACTATCGATAATTTACACCTTAGGCTCTGCTTCTAACTTGGGCCCAAATTGTAAAATGGTCTTATCTATTGGCGATTTCGTTCCAATTCACATTCCAAGTAATATTCGGCATGCTAATTACATTGCCGGTTGCCAAATTGCATTATCTCTTATAGTTTCCGAGATATGGACTATCGATAATTTACACCATAGGCTCTGCTTCTAACTTGGGCCCAAATTGTAATATGGTCTTATCTATTGGCGATTTCGTTCCAATTCACATTCCAAGTAATATTCGGCATGCTAATTACATTGCCGGTTGCCAAATTGCATTATCTCTTATAGTTTCCGAGATATGGACTATCGATAATTTACACCTTAGGCTCTGCTTCTAACTTGCTCCCAAATTGTAAAATGGTCTTATCTATTGGCGATTTCGTTCCAATTCACATTCCAAGTAATATTCGGCATGCTAATTACATTGCCGGTTGCCAAATTGCATTATCTCTTATAGTTTCCGAGATATGGACTATCGATAATTTACACCATAGGCTCTGCTTCTAACTTGGGCCCAAATTGTAAAATGGTCTTATCTATTGGCGATTTCGTTCCAATTCACATTCCAAGTAATATTCGGCATGCTAATTACATTGCCGGTTGCTAAATTGCATTATCTCGTATAGTTTCCGAGATATGGACTATCAATAATTTCCACCTTAGGCTCTGCTTCTAACTTGGGCCCAAATTGTAAAATGGTCTTATCTATTGGCGATTTCGTTCCAATTCACATTCCAAGTAATATTCGGCATGCTAATTACATTGCCGGTTGCCAAATTGCATTATCTCTTATAGTTTCCGAGATATGGACTATCGATAATTTACACCTTAGGCTCTGCTTCTAACTTGGGCCCAAATTGTAAAATGGTCTTATCTATTGGCGATTTCGTTCCAATTCACATTCCAAGTAATATTCGGCATGCTAATTACATTGCCGGTTGCCAAATTGCATTATCTCTTATAGTTTCCGAGATATGGACTATCGATAATTTACACCTTAGGCTCTGCTTCTAACTTGGGCCCAAATTGTAAAATGGTCTTATCTATTGGCGATTTCGTTCCAATTCACATTCCAAGTAATATTCGGCATGCTAATTACATTGCCGGTTGCCAAATTGAATTATCTCTTATAGTTTCCGAGATATGGACTATCGATAATTTACACCTTAGGCTCTGCTTCTAACTTGGGCCCAAATTGTAAAATGGTCTTACCTATTGGCGATTTCGTTCCAATTCCCATTCCAAGTAATATTCGGCATGCTAATTACATTGCCGGTTGCCAAATTGAATTATCTCTTATAGTTTCCGAGATATGGACTATCGATAATTTACACCTTAGGCTCTGCTTCTAACTTGGGCCCAAATTGTAAAATGGTCTTATCTATTGGCGATTTCGTCCCAATTCACATTCCAAGTAATATTCGGCATGCTAATTACATTGCCGGTTGCCAAATTGCATTATCTCTTATAGTTTCCGAGATATGGACTATCGATAATTTACACCTTAGGCTCTGCTTCTAACTTGGGCCCAAATTGTAAAATGGTCTTATCTATTGGCGATTTCGTCCCAATTCACATTCCAAGTGATATTCGGCATGCTAATTACATTGCCGGTTGCCAAATTGCATTATCCCATATAGTTTCCGAGATATGGACTATCGATAATTTACACCTTAGGCTCTGCTTCTAACTTGGGCCCAAATTGTAAAATGGTCTTATCTATTGGCGATTTCGTTCCAATTCACATTCCAAGTAATATTCGGCATGCTAATTACATTGCCGGTTGCCAAATTGCATTATCTCTTATAGTTTCGAGATATGGACTATCGATAATTTACACCTTAGGCTCTGTTTCTAACTTGGGCCCAAATTGTAAAATGGTCTTATCTATTGGCGATTTCGTTCCAATTCACATTCCAAGTAATATTCGGCATGCTAATTACATTGCCGGTTGCCAAATTGCATTATCTCTTATAGTTTCGAGATATGGACTATCGATAATTTACACCTTAGGCTCTGTTTCTAACTTGGGCCCAAATTGTAAAATGGTCTTATCTATTGGCGATTTCGTCCCAATTCCCATTCCAAGTGATATTCGGCATGCCAATTACATTGCCGGTTGCGAAATTGCATTATCTCTTATAGTTTCCGAGATATGGACTATCAATTATTTACACCTTAGGCTCTGCTTCTAACTTGGGCCCAAATTGTAAAATGGTCTTATCTATTGGCGATTTCGTTCCAATTCACATTCCAAGTAGTATTCGGCATGCTAATTACATTGCCGGTTGCCAAATTGCTTTATCTCTTATAGTTTCCGAGATATGGACTATCGATAATTTACACCTTAGGCTCTGCTTCTAACTTGGGCCCAAATTGTAAAATGGTCTTATCTATTGGCGATTTCGTTGCAATTCACATTCCAAGTAATATTCGGCATGCTAATTACATTGCCGGTTGCCAAATTGCATTATCTCTTATAGTTTCCGAGATATGGACTATCGATAATTTACACCTTAGGCTCTGCTTCTAACTTGGGCCCAAATTGTAAAATGGTCTTATCTATTGGCGATTTCGTTCCAATTCACATTCCAAGTAATATTCGGCAAGCTAATTACATTGCCGGTTGCCAAATTGCATTATCTCTTATAGTTTCCGAGATATGGACTATCGATAATTTACACCTTAGGCTCTGCTTCTAACTTGGGCCCAAATTGTAAAATGGTCTTATCTATTGGCGATTTCGTCCCAATTCACATTCCAAGTGATATTCGGCATGCTAATTACATTGCCGGTTGCGAAATTGCATTATCTCTTATAGTTTCCGAGATATGGACTATCAATAATTTACACCTTAGGCTCTGCTTCTAACTTGGGCCCAAATTGTAAAATGGTCTTATCTATTGGCGATTTCGTTCCAATTGACATTCCAAGTAATATTCGGCATGCTAATTACATTGCCGGTTGCCAAATTGCATTATCTCTTATAGTTTCCGAGATATGGACTATCGATAATTTACACCTTAGGCTCTGCTTCTAACTTGGGCCCAAATTGTAAAATGGTCTTATCTATTGGCGATTTCGTTCCAATTCACATTCCAAGTAATATTCGTCATGCTAATTACATTGCCGGTTGCCAAATTGCATTATCTCTTATAGTTTCCGAGATATGGACTATCGATAATTTACACCTTAGGCTCTGCTTCTAACTTGGGCCCAAATTGTAAAATGGTCTTATCTATTGGCGATTTCGTTCCAATTCACATTCCAAGTAATATTCGGCATGCTAATTACATTGCCGGTTGCCAAATTGCATTATCTCTTATAGTTTCCGAGATATGGACTATCGATAATTTACACCTTAGGCTCTGCTTCTAACTTGGGCCCAAATTGTAAAATGGTCTTATCTATTGGCGATTTCGTTCCAATTCACATTCCAAGTAATATTCGGCATGCTAATTACATTGCCGGTTGCGAAATTGCATTATCTCTTATAGTTTCCGAGATATGGACTATCGATAATTTACACCTTAGGCTCTGCTTCTAACTTGGGCCCAAATTGTAAAATGGTCTTATCTATTGGCGATTTCGTTCCAATTCACATTCCAAGTAATATTCGGCATGCTAATTACATTGCCGGTTGCCAAATTGCATTATCTCTTATAGTTTCCGAGATATGGACTATCGATAATTTACACCTTAGGCTCTGCTTCTAACTTGGGAACAAATTGTAAAATGGTCTTATCTATTGGCGATTTCGTCCCAATTCACATTCCAAGTGATATTCGGCATGCTAATTACATTGCCGGTTGCGAAATTGCATTATCTCTTATAGTTTCCGTGATATGGACTATCAATAATTTACATCTTAGGCTCTGCTTCTAACTTGGGCCCAAATTGTAAAATGGTCTTATCTAGTGGCGATTTCGTTCCAATTCACATTCCAAGTGAAATTCGGCATGCTAATTACATTGCCGGTTGCCAAATTGCATTATCTCTTATAGTTTCCGAGATATGGACTATCGATAATTTACACCTTAGGCTCTGCTTCTAACTTGGGCCCAAATTGTAAAATGGTCTTATCTATTGGCGATTTCGTCCCAATTCACATTCCAAGTGTTATTCGGCATGCTAATTACATTGCCGGTTACCAAATTGCATTATCTCTTATAGTTTCCGAGATATGGACTATCGATAATTTACACCTTAGGCTCTGCTTCTAACTTGGGCCCAAATTGTAAAATGGTCTTATCTATTGGCGATTTCGTCCCAATTCACATTCCAAGTGATATTCGGCATGCTAATTACATTGCCGGTTGCGAAATTGCATTATCTCTTATAGTTTCCGAGATATGAACTATCAATAATTTACACCTTAGGCTCTGCTTCTAACTTGGGCCCAAATTGTAAAATGGTCTTATCTATTAGCGATTTCGTTCCAATTCACATTCCAAGTGATATTCGGCATGCTAATTACATTGCCGGTTACCAAATTGCATTATCTCTTATAGTTTCCGAGATATGGACTATCGATAATTTACACCTTAGGCTCTGCTTCTAACTTGGGCCCAAATTGTAAAATGGTCTTATCTATTGGCGATTTCGTTCCAATTCACATTCCAAGTAATATTCGGCATGCTAATTACATTGCCGGTTGCCAAATTGCATTATCTCTTATAGTTTCCGAGATATGGACTATCGATAATTTACACCTTAGGCTCTGCTTCTAACTTGGGCCCAAATTGTAAAATGGTCTTATCTATTGGCGATTTCGTCCCAATTCACATTCCAAGTGATATTCGGCATGCTAATTACATTGCCGGTTGCGAAATTGCATTATCTCTTATAGTTTCCGAGATATGGACTATCAATAATTTACACCTTAGGCTCTGCTTCTAACTTGGGCCCAAATTGTAAAATGGTCTTATCTATTGGCGATTTCGTTCCAATTCACATTCCAAGTAATATTCGGCATGCTAATTACATTGCCGGTTGCCAAATTGCATTATCTCTTATAGTTTCCGAGATATGGACTATCGATAATTTACACCTTAGGCTCTGCTTCTAACTTGGGCCCAAATTGTAAAATGGTCTTATCTATTGGCGATTTCGTTCCAATTCACATTCCAAGTAATATTCGGCATGCTAATTACATTGCCGGTTGCCAAATTGCATTATCTCTTATAGTTTCCGAGATATGGACTATCGATAATTTACACCTTAGGCTCTGCTTCTAACTTGGGCCCAAATTGTAAAATGGTCTTATCTATTGGCGATTTCGTTCCAATTCACATTCCAAGTAATATTCGGCATGCTAATTACATTGCCGGTTGCCAAATTGCATTATCTCTTATAGTTTCCGAGATATGGACTATCGATAATTTACACCATAGGCTCTGCTTCTAACTTGGGCCCAAATTGTAATATGGTCTTATCTATTGGCGATTTCGTTCCAATTCACATTCCAAGTAATATTCGGCATGCTAATTACATTGCCGGTTGCCAAATTGCATTATCTCTTATAGTTTCCGAGATATGGACTATCGATAATTTACACCTTAGGCTCTGCTTCTAACTTGCTCCCAAATTGTAAAATGGTCTTATCTATTGGCGATTTCGTTCCAATTCACATTCCAAGTAATATTCGGCATGCTAATTACATTGCCGGTTGCCAAATTGCATTATCTCTTATAGTTTCCGAGATATGGACTATCGATAATTTACACCTTAGGCTCTGCTTCTAACTTGGGCCCAAATTGTAAAATGGTCTTATCTATTGGCGATTTCGTTCCAATTCAGATTCCAAGTAATATTCGGCATGCTAATTACATTGCCGGTTGCCAAATTGAATTATCTCTTATAGTTTCCGAGATATGGACTATCGATAATTTACACCTTAGGCTCTGCTTCTAACTTGGGCCCAAATTGTAAAATGGTCTTACCTATTGGCGATTTCGTTCCAATTCACATTCCAAGTAATATTCGGCATGCTAATTACATTGCCGGTTGCCAAATTGCATTATCTCTTATAGTTTCCGAGATATGGACTATCGATAATTTACACCTTAGGCTCTGCTTCCAACTTGGGCCCAAATTGTAAAATGGTCTTCTCTATTGGCGATTTCGTTCCAATTCACATTCCAAGTAATATTCGGCATGCTAATTACATTGCCGGTTGCCAAATTGAATTATCTCTTATAGTTTCCGAGATATGGACTATCGATAATTTACACCTTAGGCTCTGTTTCTAACTTGGGCCCAAATTGTAAAATGGTCTTACCTATTGGCGATTTCGTTCCAATTCACATTCCAAGTAATATTCGGCATGCTAATTACATTGCCGGTTGCCAAATTGCATTATCTCTAATAGTTTCCGAGATATGGACTATCGATAATTTACACCTTAGGCTCTGCTTCTAACTTGGGCCCAAATTGTAAAATGGTCTTATCTATTGGCGATTTCGTTCCAATTCACATTCCAAGTTATATTCGGCATGCTAATTACATTGCCGGTTGCCAAATTGCATTATCTCTTATAGTTTCCGAGATATGGACTATCGATAATTTACACCTTAGGCTCTGCTTCTAACTTGGGAACAAATTGTAAAATGGTCTTATCTATTGGCGATTTCGTCCCAATTCACATTCCAAGTGATATTCGGCATGCTAATTACATTGCCGGTTGCGAAATTGCATTATCTCTTATAGTTTCCGTGATATGGACTATCAATAATTTACACCTTAGGCTCTGCTTCTAACTTGGGCCCAAATTGTAAAATGGTCTTATCTAGTGGCGATTTCGTTCCAATTCACATTCCAAGTGAAATTCGGCATGCTAATTACATTGCCGGTTGCCAAATTGCATTATCTCTTATAGTTTCCGAGATATGGACTATCGATAATTTACACCTTAGGCTCTGCTTCTAACTTGGGCCCAAATTGTAAAATGGTCTTATCTATTGGCGATTTCGTCCCAATTCACATTCCAAGTGTTATTCGGCATGCTAATTACATTGCCGGTTACCAAATTGCATTATCTCTTATAGTTTCCGAGATATGGACTATCGATAATTTACACCTTAGGCTCTGCTTCTAACTTGGGCCCAAATTGTAAAATGGTCTTATCTAGTGGCGATTTCGTTCCAATTCACATTCCAAGTAATATTCGGCATGCTAATTACATTGCCGGTTGCCAAATTGCATTATCTCTTATAGTTTCCGTGATATGGACTATCGATAATTTACACCTTAGGCTCTGCTTCTAACTTGGGCCCAAATTGTAAAATGGTCTTATCTATTGGCGATTTCGTCCCAATTCACATTCCAAGTGATATTCGGCATGCTAATTACATTGCCGGTTGCGAAATTGCATTATCTCTTATAGTTTCCGTGATATGGACTATCAATAATTTACACCTTAGGCTCTGCTTCTAACTTGGGCCCAAATTGTAAAATGGTCTTATCTAGTGGCGATTTCGTTCCAATTCACATTCCAAGTGAAATTCGGCATGCTAATTACATTGCCGGTTGCCAAATTGCATTATCTCTTATAGTTTCCGAGATATGGACTATCGATAATTTACACCTTAGGCTCTGCTTCTAACTTGGGCCCAAATTGTAAAATGGTCTTATCTATTGGCGATTTCGTCCCAATTCACATTCCAAGTGTTATTCGGCATGCTAATTACATTGCCGGTTACCAAATTGCATTATCTCTTATAGTTTCCGAGATATGGACTATCGATAATTTACACCTTAGGCTCTGCTTCTAACTTGGGCCCAAATTGTAAAATGGTCTTATCTATTGGCGATTTCGTTCCAATTCACATTCCAAGTAATATTCGGCATGCTAATTACATTGCCGGTTGCCAAATTGCATTATCTCTTATAGTTTCCGAGATATGGACTATCGATAATTTACACCTTAGGCTCTGCTTCTAACTTGGGCCCAAATTGTAAAATGGTCTTATCTATTGGCGATTTCGTCCCAATTCACATTCCAAGTGATATTCGGCATGCTAATTACATTGCCGGTTGCGAAATTGCATTATCTCTTATAGTTTCCGAGATATGGACTATCAATAATTTACACCTTAGACTCTGCTTCTAACTTGGGCCCAAATTGTAAAATGGTCTTATCTATTGGCGATTTCGTTCCAATTCACATTCCAAGTAATATTCGGCATGCTAATTACATTGCCGGTTGCCAAATTGCATTATCTCTTATAGTTTCCGAGATATGGACTATCGATAATTTACACCTTAGGCTCTGCTTCTAACTTGGGCCCAAATTGTAAAATGATCTTATCTATTGGCGATTTCGTCCCAATTCACATTCCAAGTGATATTCGGCATGCTAATTACATTGCCGGTTGCGAAATTGCATTATCTCTTATAGTTTCCGAGATATGGACTATCAATAATTTACACCTTAGGCTCTGCTTCTAACTTGGGCCCAAATTGTAAAATGGTCTTATCTAGTGGCGATTTCGTTCCAATTCACATTCCAAGTAAAATTCGGCATGCTAATTACATTGCCGTTTGCCAAATTGCATTATCTCTTATAGTTTCCGAGATATGGACTATCGATAATTTACACCTTAGGCTCTGCTTCTAACTTGGGCCCAAATTGTAAAATGGTCTTATCTATTGGCGATTTCGTTCCAATTCACATTCCAAGTAATATTCGGCATGCTAATTACATTGCCGGTTGCCAAATTGCATTATCTCTTATAGTTTCCGTGATATGGACTATCGATAATTTACACCTTAGGCTCTGCTTCTAACTTGGGCCCAAATTGTAAAATGGTCTTATCTATTGGCGATTTCGTCCCAATTCACATTCCAAGTGATATTCGGCATGCTAATTACATTGCCGGTTGCGAAATTGCATTATCTCTTATAGTTTTCGAGATATGGACTATCAATAATTTACACCTTAGGCTCTGCTTCTAACTTGGGCCCAAATTGTAAAATGGTCTTATCTATTGGCGATTTCGTTCCAATTCACATTCCAAGTAATATTCGGCATGCTAATTACATTGCCGGTTGCCAAATTGCATTATCTCTTATAGTTTCCGAGATATGGACTATCGATAATTTACACCTTAGGCTCTGCTTCTAACTTGGGCCCAAATTGTAAAATGGTCTTCTCTATTGGCGATTTCGTTCCAATTCACATTCCAAGTAATATTCGGCATGCTAATTACATTGCCGGTTGCCAAAGTGCATTATCTCTTATAGTTTCCGAGATATGGACTATCGATAATTTACACCTTAGGCTCTGCTTCTAACTTGGGCCCAAATTGTAAAATGGTCTTATCTATTGGCGATTTCGTCCCAATTCACATTCCAAGTGATATTCGGCATGCTAATTACATTGCCGGTTGCGAAATTGCATTATCTCTTATAGTTTCCGAGATATGGACTATCAATAATTTACACCTTAGGCTCTGCTTCTAACTTGGGCCCAAATTGTAAAATGGTCTTATCTAGTGGCGATTTCGTTCCAATTCACATTCCAAGTAAAATTCGGCATGCTAATTACATTGCCGTTTGCCAAATTGCATTATCTCTTATAGTTTCCGAGATATGGACTATCGATAATTTACACCTTAGGCTCTGCTTCTAACTTGGGCCCAAATTGTAAAATGGTCTTATCTATTGGCGATATCGTCCCAATTCACATTCCAAGTGATATTCGGCATGCTAATTACATTGCCGGTTACCAAATTGCATTATCTCTTATAGTTTCCGAGATATGGACTATCGATAATTTACACCTTAGGCTCTGCTTCTAACTTGGGCCCAAATTGTAAAATGGTCTTATCTATTGGCGATTTCGTCCCAATTCACATTCCAAGTGATATTCGGCATGCTAATTACATTGCCGGTTGCGAAATTGCATTATCTCTTATAGTTTCCGAGATATGGACTATCAATAATTTACACCTTAGGCTCTGCTTCTAACTTGGGCCCAAATTGTAAAATGGTCTTATCTATTGGCGATTTCGTTCCAATTCACATTCCAAGTAATATTCGGCATGCTAATTACATTGCCGGTTGCCAAATTGCATTATCTCTTATAGTTTCCGAGATATGGACTATCGATAATTTACACCTTAGGCTCTGCTTCTAACTTGGGCCCAAATTGTAAAATGGTCTTATCTATTGGCGATTTCGTCCCAATTCACATTCCAAGTGATATTCGGCATGCTAATTACATTGCCGGTTGCCAAATTGCATTATCTCTTATAGTTTCCGAGATATGGACTATCGATAATTTACACCTTAGGCTCTGCTTCTAACTTGGGCCCAAATTGTAAAATGGTCTTATCTATTGGCGATTTCGTTCCAATTCACATTCCAAGTAATATTCGGCATGCTAATTACATTGCCGGTTGCCAAATTGCATTATCTCTTATAGTTTCCGAGATATGGACTATCGATAATTTACACCATAGGCTCTGCTTCTAACTTGGGCCCAAATTGTAAAATGGTCTTATCTATTGGCGATTTCGTTCCAATTCACATTCCAAGTAATATTCGGCATGCTAATTACATTGCCGGTTGCCAAATTGCATTATCTCTTATAGTTTCCGAGATATGGACTATCAATAATTTACACCTTAGGCTCTGCTTCTAACTTGCTCCCAAATTGTAAAATGGTCTTATCTATTGGCGATTTCGTTCCAATTCACATTCCAAGTAATATTCGGCATGCTAATTACATTGCCGGTTGCCAAATTGCATTATCTCTTATAGTTTCCGAGATATGGACTATCGATAATTTACACCTTAGGCTCTGCTTCTAACTTGGGCCCAAATTGTAAAATGGTCTTATCTATTGGCGATTTCGTTCCAATTCACATTCCAAGTAATATTCGGCATGCTAATTACATTGCCGGTTGCCAAATTGAATTATCTCTTATAGTTTCCGAGATATGGACTATCGATAATTTACACCTTAGGCTCTGCTTCTAACTTGGGCCCAAATTGTAAAATGGTCTTACCTATTGGCGATTTCGTTCCAATTCACATTCCAAGTAATATTCGGCATGCTAATTACATTGCCGGTTGCCAAATTGCATTATCTCTTATAGTTTCCGAGATATGGACTATCGATAATTTACACCTTAGGCTCTGCTTCCAACTTGGGCCCAAATTGTAAAATGGTCTTCTCTATTGGCGATTTCGTTCCAATTCACATTCCAAGTAATATTCGGCATGCTAATTACATTGCCGGTTGCCAAATTGAATTATCTCTTATAGTTTCCGAGATATGGACTATCGATAATTTACACCTTAGGCTCTGCTTCTAACTTGGGCCCAAATTGTAAAATGGTCTTACCTATTGGCGATTTCGTTCCAATTCACATTCCAAGTAATATTCGGCATGCTAATTACATTGCCGGTTGCCAAATTGCATTATCTCTAATAGTTTCCGAGATATGGACTATCGATAATTTACACCTTAGGCTCTGCTTCTAACTTGGGCCCAAATTGTAAAATGGTCTTACCTATTGGCGATTTCTTTCCAATTCACATTCCAAGTAATATTCGGCATGCTAATTACATTGCCGGTTGCCAAATTGAATTATCTCTTATAGTTTCCGAGATATGGACTATCGATAATTTACACCTTAGGCTCTGCTTCTAACTTGGGCCCAAATTGTAAAATGGTCTTCTCTATTGGCGATTTCGTTCCAATTCACATTCCAAGTAATATTCGGCATGCTAATTACATTGCCGGTTGCCAAATTGCATTATCACTTATAGTTTCCGAGATATGGACTATCGATAATTTACACCATAGGCTCTGCTTCTAACTTGGGCCCAAATTGTAAAATGGTCTTATCTATTGGCGATTTCGTTCCAATTCACATTCCAAGTAATATTCGGCATGCTAATTACATTGCCGGTTGCCAAATTGCATTATCTCTTATAGTTTCCGAGATATGGACTATCAATAATTTACACCTTAGGCTCTGCTTCTAACTTGGGCCCAAATTGTAAAATGGTCTTATCTATTGGCGATTTCGTTCCAATTCACATTCCAAGTAATATTCGGCATGCTAATTACATTGCCGGTTGCCAAATTGCATTATCTCTTATAGTTTCCGAGATATGGACTATCGATAATTTACACCTTAGGCTCTGCTTCTAACTTGGGCCCAAATTGTAAAATGGTCTTATCTATTGGCGATTTCGTTCCAATTCACATTCCAAGTAATATTCGGCATGCTAATTACATTGCCGGTTGCCAAATTGCATTATCTCTTATAGTTTCCGAGATATGGACTATCGATAATTTACACCTTAGGCTCTGCTTCTAACTTGGGCCCAAATTGTAAAATGGTCTTATCTATTGGCGATTTCGTTCCAATTCACATTCCAAGTAATATTCGGCATGCCAATTACATTGCCGGTTGCCAAATTGCATTATCTCTTATAGTTTCCGAGATATGGACTATCGATAATTTACACCTTAGGCTCTGCTTCTAACTTGGGCCCAAATTGTAAAATGGTCTTATCTATTGGCGATTTCGTTCCAATTCACATTCCAAGTAATATTCGGCATGCTAATTACATTGCCGGTTGCCAAATTGCATTATCTCTTATAGTTTCCGAGATATGGACTATCGATAATTTACACCTTAGGCTCTGCTTCTAACTTGGGCCCAAATTGTAAAATGGTCTTATCTATTGGCGATTTCGTTACAATTCACATTCCAAGTAATATTCGGCATGCTAATTACATTGATGGTTGCCAAATTGCATTATCTCTTATAGTTTCCGAGATATGGACTATCGATAATTTACACCTTAGGCTCTGCTTCTAACTTGGGCCCAAATTGTAAAATGGTCTTATCTATTGGCGATTTCGTCCCAATTCACATTCCAAGTGATATTCGGCATGCTAATTACATTGCCGGTTGCGAAATTGCATTATCTCTTATAGTTTCCGAGATATGGACTATCGATAATTTACACCTTAGGCTATGCTTCTAACTTGGGCCCAAATTGTAAAATGGTCTTATCTATTGGCGATTTCGTTCCAATTCACATTCCAAGTAATATTCGGCATGCTAATTACATTGCCGGTTGCCAAATTGCATTATCTCTTATAGTTTCCGAGATATGGAGTATCGATAATTTACACCTTAGGCTCTGCTTTTAACTTGGGCCCAAATTGTAAAATGGTCTTATCTATTGGCGATTTCGTCCCAATTCACATTCCAAGTGATATTCGGCATGCTAATTACATCGCCGGTTGCGAAATTGCATTATCTCTTATAGTTTCCGAGATATGGACTATCAATAATTTACACTTTAGGCTCTGCTTCTAACTTGGACCCAAATTGTAAAATGGTCTTATCTATTGGCGATTTCGTTCCAATTCACATTCCAAGTAATATTCGGCATGCTAATTACATTGCCGGTTGCCAAATTGCATTATCTCTTATAGTTTCCGAGATATGGACTATCGATAATTTACACCTTAGGCTCTGCTTCTAAATTGGGCCCAAATTGTAAAATGGTCTTATCTATTGGCGATTTCGTTCCAATTCACATTCCAAGTAATATTCGGCATGCTAATTACATTGCCGGTTGCCAAATTGCATTATCACTTATAGTTTCCGAGATATGGACTATCGATAATTTACACCATAGGCTCTGCTTCTAACTTGGGCCCAAATTGTAAAATGGTCTTATCTATTGGCGATTTCGTTCCAATTCACATTCCAAGTAATATTCGGCATGCTAATTACATTGCCGGTTGCCAAATTGCATTATCTCTTATAGTTTCCGAGATATGGACTATCAATAATTTACACCTTAGGCTCTGCTTCTAACTTGGGCCCAAATTGTAAAATGGTCTTATCTATTGGCGATTTCGTTCCAATTCACATTCCAAGTAATATTCGGCATGCTAATTACATTGCCGGTTGCCAAATTGCATTATCTCTTATAGTTTCCGAGATATGGACTATCGATAATTTACACCTTAGGCTCTGCTTCTAACTTGGGCCCAAATTGTAAAATGGTCTTATCTATTGGCGATTTCGTTCCAATTCACATTCCAAGTAATATTCGGCATGCTAATTACATTGCCGGTTGCCAAATTGCATTATCTCTTATAGTTTCCGAGATATGGACTATCGATAATTTACACCTTAGGCTCTGCTTCTAACTTGGGCCCAAATTGTAAAATGGTCTTATCTATTGGCGATTTCGTTCCAATTCACATTCCAAGTAATATTCGGCATGCTAATTACATTGATGGTTGCCAAATTGCATTATCTCTTATAGTTTCCGAGATATGGACTATCGATAATTTACACCTTAGGCTCTGCTTCTAACTTGGGCCCAAATTGTAAAATGGTCTTATCTATTGGCGATTTCGTCCCAATTCACATTCCAAGTGATATTCGGCATGCTAATTACATTGCCGGTTGCGAAATTGCATTATCTCTTATAGTTTCCGAGATATGGACTATCGATAATTTACACCTTAGGCTCTGCTTCTAACTTGGGCCCAAATTGTAAAATGGTCTTATCTATTGGCGATTTCGTTCCAATTCACAGTCCAAGTAATATTCGGCATGCTAATTACATTGCCGGTTGCCAAATTGCATTATCTCTTATAGTTTCCGAGATATGGACTATCGATAATTTACACCTTAGGCTCTGCTTCTAACTTGGGCCCAAATTGTAAAATGGTCTTATCTATTGGCGATTTCGTCCCAATTCACATTCCAAGTGATATTCGGCATGCTAATTACATTGCCGGTTGCGAAATTGCATTATCTCTTATAGTTTCCGAGATATGGACTATCAATAATTTACACCTTAGGCTCTGCTTCTAACTGGGGCCCAAATTGTAAAATGGTCTTATCTAGTGGCGATTTCGTTCCAATTCACATTCCAAGTAAAATTCGGCATGCTAATTACATTGCCGGTTGCCAAATTGCATTATCTCTTATAGTTTCCGAGATATGGACTATCGATAATTTACACCTTAGGCTCTGCTTCTAACTTGGGCCCAAATTGTAAAATGGTCTTATCTATTGGCGATTTCGTTCCAATTCACATTCCAAGTAATATTCGGCATGCCAATTACATTGCCGGTTGCCAAATTGCATTATCTCTTATAGTTTCCGAGATATGGACTATCGATAATTTACACCTTAGGCTCTGCTTCTAACTTGGGCCCAAATTGTAAAATGGTCTTATCTATTGGCGATTTCGTTCCAATTCACATTCCAAGTAATATTCGGCATGCTAATTACATTGCCGGTTGCCAAATTGCATTATCTCTTATAGTTTCCGAGATATGGACTATCGATAATTTACACCTTAGGCTCTGCTTCTAACTTGGGCCAAAATTGTAAAATGGTCTTATCTATTGGCGATTTCGTTACAATTCACATTCCAAGTAATATTCGGCATGCTAATTACATTGATGTTTGCCAAATTGCATTATCTCTTATAGTTTCCGAGATATGGACTATCGATAATTTACACCTTAGGCTCTGCTTCTAACTTGGGCCCAAATTGTAAAATGGTCTTATCTATTGGCGATTTCGTCCCAATTCACATTCCAAGTGATATTCGGCATGCTAATTACATTGCCGGTTGCGAAATTGCATTATCTCTTATAGTTTCCGAGATATGGACTATCGATAATTTACACCTTAGGCTCTGCTTCTAACTTGGGCCCAAATTGTAAAATGGTCTTATCTATTGGCGATTTCGTTCCAATTCACATTCCAAGTAATATTCGGCATGCTAATTACATTGCCGGTTGCCAAATTGCATTATCTCTTATAGTTTCCGAGATATGGACTATCGATAATTTACACCTTAGGCTCTGCTTCTAACTTGGGCCCAAATTGTAAAATGGTCTTACCTATTGGCGATTTCGTTCCAATTCACATTCCAAGTAATATTCATCATGCTAATTACATTGCCGGTTGCCAAATTGAATTATCTCTTATAGTTTCCGAGATATGGACTATCGATAATTTACACCTTAGGCTCTGCTTCTAACTTGGGCCCAAATTGTAAAATGGTCTTATCTATTGGCGATTTCGTTCCAATTCACATTCCAAGTAATATTCGGCATGCCAATTACATTGCCGGTTGCCAAATTGCATTATCTCTTATAGTTTCCGAGATATGGACTATCGATAATTTACACCTTAGGCTCTGCTTCTAACTTGGGCCCAAATTGTAAAATGGTCTTATCTATTGGCGATTTCGTTCCAATTCACATTCCAAGTAATATTCGGCATGCTAATTACATTGCCGGTTGCCAAATTGCATTATCTCTTATAGTTTCCGAGATATGGACTATCGATAATTTACACCTTAGGCTCTGCTTCTAACTTGGGCCAAAATTGTAAAATGGTCTTATCTATTGGCGATTTCGTTACAATTCACATTCCAAGTAATATTCGGCATGCTAATTACATTGATGGTTGCCAAATTGCATTATCTCTTATAGTTTCCGAGATATGGACTATCGATAATTTACACCTTAGGCTCTGCTTCTAACTTGGGCCCAAATTGTAAAATGGTCTTATCTATTGGCGATTTCGTCCCAATTCACATTCCAAGTGATATTCGGCATGCTAATTACATTGCCGGTTGCGAAATTGCATTATCTCTTATAGTTTCCGAGATATGGACTATCGATAATTTACACCTTAGGCTCTGCTTCTAACTTGGGCCCAAATTGTAAAATGGTCTTTTCTATTGGCGATTTCGTTCCAATTCACATTCCAAGTAATATTCGGCATGCTAATTACATTGCCGGTTGCCAAATTGCATTATCTCTTATAGTTTCCGAGATATGGACTATCGATAATTTACACCTTAGGCTCTGCTTCTAACTTGGGCCCAAATTGTAAAATGGTCTTACCTATTGGCGATTTCGTTCCAATTCACATTCCAAGTAATATTCATCATGCTAATTACATTGCCGGTTGCCAAATTGAATTATCTCTTATAGTTTCCGAGATATGGACTATCGATAATTTACACCTTAGGCTCTGCTTCTAACTTGGGCCCAAATTGTAAAATGGTCTTATCTATTGGCGATTTCGTCCCAATTCACATTCCAAGTGATATTCGGCATGCTAATTACATTGCCGGTTACCAAATTGCATTATCTCTTATAGTTTCCGAGATATGGACTATCGATAATTTACACCTTAGGCTCTGCTTCTAACTTGGGCCCAAATTGTAAAATGGTCTTATCTATTGGCGATTTCGTTCCAATTCACATTCCAAGTAATATTCGGCATGCTAATTACATTGCCGGTTGCCAAATTGCATTATCTCTTATAGTTTCCGAGATATGGACTATCGATAATTTACACCTTAGGCTCTGCTTCTAACTTGGGCCCAAATTGTAAAATGGTCTTATCTATTGGCGATTTCGTCCCAATTCACATTCCAAGTGATATTCGGCATGCTAATTACATTGCCGGTTGCGAAATTGCATTATCTCTTATAGTTTCCGAGATATGGACTATCAATAATTTACACCTTAGGCTCTGCTTCTAACTTGGGCCCAAATTGTAAAATGGTCTTATCTATTGGCGATTTCGTTCCAATTCACATTCCAAGTAATATTCGGCATGCTAATTACATTGCCGGTTGCCAAATTGCATTATCTCTTATAGTTTCCGAGATATGGACTATCGATAATTTACACCTTAGGCTCTGCTTCTAACTTGGGCCCAAATTGTAAAATGGTCTTATCTATTGGCGATTTCGTTCCAATTCACATTCCAAGTAATATTCGGCATGCTAATTACATTGCCGGTTGCCAAATTGCATTATCTCTTATAGTTTCCGAGATATGGACTATCGATAATTTACACCTTAGGCTCTGCTTCTAACTTGGGCCCAAATTGTAAAATGGTCTTATCTATTGGCGATTTCGTTCCAATTCACATTCCAAGTAATATTCGGCATGCTAATTACATTGCCGGTTGCCAAATTGCATTATCTCTTATAGTTTCCGAGATATGGACTATCGATAATTTACACCATAGGCTCTGCTTCTAACTTGGGCCCAAATTGTAATATGGTCTTATCTATTGGCGATTTCGTTCCAATTCACATTCCAAGTAATATTCGGCATGCTAATTACATTGCCGGTTGCCAAATTGCATTATCTCTTATAGTTTCCGAGATATGGACTATCGATAATTTACACCTTAGGCTCTGCTTCTAACTTGCTCCCAAATTGTAAAATGGTCTTATCTATTGGCGATTTCGTTCCAATTCACATTCCAAGTAATATTCGGCATGCTAATTACATTGCCGGTTGCCAAATTGCATTATCTCTTATAGTTTCCGAGATATGGACTATCGATAATTTACACCTTAGGCTCTGCTTCTAACTTGGGCCCAAATTGTAAAATGGTCTTATCTATTGGCGATTTCGTTCCAATTCAGATTCCAAGTAATATTCGGCATGCTAATTACATTGCCGGTTGCCAAATTGAATTATCTCTTATAGTTTCCGAGATATGGACTATCGATAATTTACACCTTAGGCTCTGCTTCTAACTTGGGCCCAAATTGTAAAATGGTCTTACCTATTGGCGATTTCGTTCCAATTCACATTCCAAGTAATATTCGGCATGCTAATTACATTGCCGGTTGCCAAATTGCATTATCTCTTATAGTTTCCGAGATATGGACTATCGATAATTTACACCTTAGGCTCTGCTTCCAACTTGGGCCCAAATTGTAAAATGGTCTTCTCTATTGGCGATTTCGTTCCAATTCACATTCCAAGTAATATTCGGCATGCTAATTACATTGCCGGTTGCCAAATTGAATTATCTCTTATAGTTTCCGAGATATGGACTATCGATAATTTACACCTTAGGCTCTGCTTCTAACTTGGGCCCAAATTGTAAAATGGTCTTACCTATTGGCGATTTCGTTCCAATTCACATTCCAAGTAATATTCGGCATGCTAATTACATTGCCGGTTGCCAAATTGCATTATCTCTAATAGTTTCCGAGATATGGACTATCGATAATTTACACCTTAGGCTCTGCTTCTAACTTGGGCCCAAATTGTAAAATGGTCTTATCTATTGGCGATTTCGTTCCAATTCACATTCCAAGTTATATTCGGCATGCTAATTACATTGCCGGTTGCCAAATTGCATTATCTCTTATAGTTTCCGAGATATGGACTATCGATAATTTACACCTTAGGCTCTGCTTCTAACTTGGGAACAAATTGTAAAATGGTCTTATCTATTGGCGATTTCGTCCCAATTCACATTCCAAGTGATATTCGGCATGCTAATTACATTGCCGGTTGCGAAATTGCATTATCTCTTATAGTTTCCGTGATATGGACTATCAATAATTTACACCTTAGGCTCTGCTTCTAACTTGGGCCCAAATTGTAAAATGGTCTTATCTAGTGGCGATTTCGTTCCAATTCACATTCCAAGTGAAATTCGGCATGCTAATTACATTGCCGGTTGCCAAATTGCATTATCTCTTATAGTTTCCGAGATATGGACTATCGATAATTTACACCTTAGGCTCTGCTTCTAACTTGGGCCCAAATTGTAAAATGGTCTTATCTATTGGCGATTTCGTCCCAATTCACATTCCAAGTGTTATTCGGCATGCTAATTACATTGCCGGTTACCAAATTGCATTATCTCTTATAGTTTCCGAGATATGGACTATCGATAATTTACACCTTAGGCTCTGCTTCTAACTTGGGCCCAAATTGTAAAATGGTCTTATCTAGTGGCGATTTCGTTCCAATTCACATTCCAAGTAATATTCGGCATGCTAATTACATTGCCGGTTGCCAAATTGCATTATCTCTTATAGTTTCCGTGATATGGACTATCGATAATTTACACCTTAGGCTCTGCTTCTAACTTGGGCCCAAATTGTAAAATGGTCTTATCTATTGGCGATTTCGTCCCAATTCACATTCCAAGTGATATTCGGCATGCTAATTACATTGCCGGTTGCGAAATTGCATTATCTCTTATAGTTTCCGTGATATGGACTATCAATAATTTACACCTTAGGCTCTGCTTCTAACTTGGGCCCAAATTGTAAAATGGTCTTATCTAGTGGCGATTTCGTTCCAATTCACATTCCAAGTGAAATTCGGCATGCTAATTACATTGCCGGTTGCCAAATTGCATTATCTCTTATAGTTTCCGAGATATGGACTATCGATAATTTACACCTTAGGCTCTGCTTCTAACTTGGGCCCAAATTGTAAAATGGTCTTATCTATTGGCGATTTCGTCCCAATTCACATTCCAAGTGTTATTCGGCATGCTAATTACATTGCCGGTTACCAAATTGCATTATCTCTTATAGTTTCCGAGATATGGACTATCGATAATTTACACCTTAGGCTCTGCTTCTAACTTGGGCCCAAATTGTAAAATGGTCTTATCTATTGGCGATTTCGTTCCAATTCACATTCCAAGTAATATTCGGCATGCTAATTACATTGCCGGTTGCCAAATTGCATTATCTCTTATAGTTTCCGAGATATGGACTATCGATAATTTACACCTTAGGCTCTGCTTCTAACTTGGGCCCAAATTGTAAAATGGTCTTATCTATTGGCGATTTCGTCCCAATTCACATTCCAAGTGATATTCGGCATGCTAATTACATTGCCGGTTGCGAAATTGCATTATCTCTTATAGTTTCCGAGATATGGACTATCAATAATTTACACCTTAGGCTCTGCTTCTAACTTGGGCCCAAATTGTAAAATGGTCTTATCTATTGGCGATTTCGTTCCAATTCACATTCCAAGTAATATTCGGCATGCTAATTACATTGCCGGTTGCCAAATTGCATTATCTCTTATAGTTTCCGAGATATGGACTATCGATAATTTACACCTTAGGCTCTGCTTCTAACTTGGGCCCAAATTGTAAAATGATCTTATCTATTGGCGATTTCGTCCCAATTCACATTCCAAGTGATATTCGGCATGCTAATTACATTGCCGGTTGCGAAATTGCATTATCTCTTATAGTTTCCGAGATATGGACTATCAATAATTTACACCTTAGGCTCTGCTTCTAACTTGGGCCCAAATTGTAAAATGGTCTTATCTAGTGGCGATTTCGTTCCAATTCACATTCCAAGTAAAATTCGGCATGCTAATTACATTGCCGTTTGCCAAATTGCATTATCTCTTATAGTTTCCGAGATATGGACTATCGATAATTTACACCTTAGGCTCTGCTTCTAACTTGGGCCCAAATTGTAAAATGGTCTTATCTATTGGCGATTTCGTCCCAATTCACATTCCAAGTGATATTCGGCATGCTAATTACATTGCCGGTTACCAAATTGCATTATCTCTTATAGTTTCCGAGATATGGACTATCGATAATTTACACCTTAGGCTCTGCTTCTAACTTGGGCCCAAATTGTAAAATGGTCTTATCTATTGGCGATTTCGTTCCAATTCACATTCCAAGTAATATTCGGCATGCTAATTACATTGCCGGTTGCCAAATTGCATTATCTCTTATAGTTTCCGTGATATGGACTATCGATAATTTACACCTTAGGCTCTGCTTCTAACTTGGGCCCAAATTGTAAAATGGTCTTATCTATTGGCGATTTCGTCCCAATTCACATTCCAAGTGATATTCGGCATGCTAATTACATTGCCGGTTGCGAAATTGCATTATCTCTTATAGTTTCCGAGATATGGACTATCAATAATTTACACCTTAGGCTCTGCTTCTAACTTGGGCCCAAATTGTAAAATGGTCTTATCTATTGGCGATTTCGTTCCAATTCACATTCCAAGTAATATTCGGCATGCTAATTACATTGCCGGTTGCCAAATTGCATTATCTCTTATAGTTTCCGAGATATGGACTATCGATAATTTACACCTTAGGCTCTGCTTCTAACTTGGGCCCAAATTGTAAAATGGTCTTACCTATTGGCGATTTCGTTCCAATTCACATTCCAAGTAATATTCATCATGCTAATTACATTGCCGGTTGCCAAATTGCATTATCTCTTATAGTTTCCGAGATATGGACTATCGATAATTTACACCTTAGGCTCTGCTTCTAACTTGGGCCCAAATTGTAAAATGGTCTTATCTATTGGCGATTTCGTCCCAATTCACATTCCAAGTGATATTCGGCATGCTAATTACATTGCCGGTTACCAAATTGCATTATCTCTTATAGTTTCCGAGATATGGACTATCGATAATTTACACCTTAGGCTCTGCTTCTAACTTGGGCCCAAATTGTAAAATGGTCTTATCTATTGGCGATTTCGTTCCAATTCACATTCCAAGTAATATTCGGCATGCTAATTACATTGCCGGTTGCCAAATTGCATTATCTCTTATAGTTTCCGAGATATGGACTATCGATAATTTACACCTTAGGCTCTGCTTCTAACTTGGGCCCAAATTGTAAAATGGTCTTATCTATTGGCGATTTCGTCCCAATTCACATTCCAAGTGATATTCGGCATGCTAATTACATTGCCGGTTGCGAAATTGCATTATCTCTTATAGTTTCCGAGATATGGACTATCAATAATTTACACCTTAGGCTCTGCTTCTAACTTGGGCCCAAATTGTAAAATGGTCTTATCTATTGGCGATTTCGTTCCAATTCACATTCCAAGTAATATTCGGCATGCTAATTACATTGCCGGTTGCCAAATTGCATTATCTCTTATAGTTTCCGAGATATGGACTATCGATAATTTACACCTTAGGCTCTGCTTCTAACTTGGGCCCAAATTGTAAAATGGTCTTCTCTATTGGCGATTTCGTTCCAATTCACATTCCAAGTAATATTCGGCATGCTAATTACATTGCCGGTTGCCAAATTGCATTATCTCTTATAGTTTCCGAGATATGGACTATCGATAATTTACACCTTAGGCTCTGCTTCTAACTTGGGCCCAAATTGTAAAATGGTCTTATCTATTGGCGATTTCGTTCCAATTCACATTCCAAGTAATATTCGGCATGCTAATTACATTGCCGGTTGCCAAATTGCATTATCTCTTATAGTTTCCGAGATATGGACTATCGATAATTTACACCATAGGCTCTGCTTCTAACTTGGGCCCAAATTGTAAAATGGTCTTATCTATTGGCGATTTCGTTCCAATTCACATTCCAAGTAATATTCGGCATGCTAATTACATTGCCGGTTGCCAAATTGCATTATCTCTTATAGTTTCCGAGATATGGACTATCGATAATTTACACCTTAGGCTCTGCTTCTAACTTGCTCCCAAATTGTAAAATGGTCTTATCTATTGGCGATTTCGTTCCAATTCACATTCCAAGTAATATTCGGCATGCTAATTACATTGCCGGTTGCCAAATTGCATTATCTCTTATAGTTTCCGAGATATGGACTATCGATAATTTACACCTTAGGCTCTGCTTCTAACTTGGGCCCAAATTGTAAAATGGTCTTATCTATTGGCGATTTCGTTCCAATTCACATTCCAAGTAATATTCGGCATGCTAATTACATTGCCGGTTGCCAAATTGAATTATCTCTTATAGTTTCCGAGATATGGACTATCGATAATTTACACCTTAGGCTCTGCTTCTAACTTGGGCCCAAATTGTAAAATGGTCTTACCTACTGGCGATTTCGTTCCAATTCACATTCCAAGTAATATTCGGCATGCTAATTACATTGCCGGTTGCCAAATTGCATTATCTCTTATAGTTTCCGAGATATGGACTATCGATAATTTACACCTTAGGCTCTGCTTCCAACTTGGGCCCAAATTGTAAAATGGTCTTCTCTATTGGCGATTTCGTTCCAATTCACATTCCAAGTAATATTCGGCATGCTAATTACATTGCCGGTTGCCAAATTGAATTATCTCTTATAGTTTCCGAGATATGGACTATCGATAATTTACACCTTAGGCTCTGCTTCTAACTTGGGCCCAAATTGTAAAATGGTCTTACCTATTGGCGATTTCGTTCCAATTCACATTCCAAGTAATATTCGGCATGCTAATTACATTGCCGGTTGCCAAATTGCATTATCTCTAATAGTTTCCGAGATATGGACTATCGATAATTTACACCTTAGGCTCTGCTTCTAACTTGGGCCCAAATTGTAAAATGGTCTTACCTATTGGCGATTTCTTTCCA
Source organism: Rhynchophorus ferrugineus (assembly GCF_030347505.1). Taxonomy (NCBI): domain Eukaryota; kingdom Metazoa; phylum Arthropoda; class Insecta; order Coleoptera; family Curculionidae; genus Rhynchophorus; species Rhynchophorus ferrugineus. The sequence continues at coordinate 73,155 of NW_027472887.1, forward strand.
ATTCACATTCCAAGTAATATTCGGCATGCTAATTACATTGCCGGTTGCCAAATTGAATTATCTCTTATAGTTTCCGAGATATGGACTATCGATAATTTACACCTTAGGCTCTGCTTCTAACTTGGGCCCAAATTGTAAAATGGTCTTCTCTATTGGCGATTTCGTTCCAATTCACATTCCAAGTAATATTCGGCATGCTAATTACATTGCCGGTTGCCAAATTGCATTATCACTTATAGTTTCCGAGATAAGGACTATCGATAATTTACACCATAGGCTCTGCTTCTAACTTGGGCCCAAATTGTAAAATGGTCTTATCTATTGGCGATTTCGTTCCAATTCACATTCCAAGTAATATTCGGCATGCTAATTACATTGCCGGTTGCCAAATTGCATTATCTCTTATAGTTTCCGAGATATGGACTATCAATAATTTACACCTTAGGCTCTGCTTCTAACTTGGGCCCAAATTGTAAAATGGTCTTATCTATTGGCGATTTCGTTCCAATTCACATTCCAAGTAATATTCGGCATGCTAATTACATTGCCGGTTGCCAAATTGCATTATCTCTTATAGTTTCCGAGATATGGACTATCGATAATTTACACCTTAGGCTCTGCTTCTAACTTGGGCCCAAATTGTAAAATGGTCTTATCTATTGGCGATTTCGTTCCAATTCACATTCCAAGTAATATTCGGCATGCTAATTACATTGCCGGTTGCCAAATTGCATTATCTCTTATAGTTTCCGAGATATGGACTATCGATAATTTACACCTTAGGCTCTGCTTCTAACTTGGGCCCAAATTGTAAAATGGTCTTATCTATTGGCGATTTCGTTCCAATTCACATTCCAAGTAATATTCGGCATGCCAATTACATTGCCGGTTGCCAAATTGCATTATCTCTTATAGTTTCCGAGATATGGACTATCGATAATTTACACCTTAGGCTCTGCTTCTAACTTGGGCCCAAATTGTAAAATGGTCTTATCTATTGGCGATTTCGTTCCAATTCACATTCCAAGTAATATTCGGCATGCTAATTACATTGCCGGTTGCCAAATTGCATTATCTCTTATAGTTTCCGAGATATGGACTATCGATAATTTACACCTTAGGCTCTGCTTCTAACTTGGGCCCAAATTGTAAAATGGTCTTATCTATTGGCGATTTCGTTACAATTCACATTCCAAGTAATATTCGGCATGCTAATTACATTGATGGTTGCCAAATTGCATTATCTCTTATAGTTTCCGAGATATGGACTATCGATAATTTACACCTTAGGCTCTGCTTCTAACTTGGGCCCAAATTGTAAAATGGTCTTATCTATTGGCGATTTCGTCCCAATTCACATTCCAAGTGATATTCGGCATGCTAATTACATTGCCGGTTGCGAAATTGCATTATCTCTTATAGTTTCCGAGATATGGACTATCGATAATTTACACCTTAGGCTATGCTTCTAACTTGGGCCCAAATTGTAAAATGGTCTTATCTATTGGCGATTTCGTTCCAATTCACATTCCAAGTAATATTCGGCATGCTAATTACATTGCCGGTTGCCAAATTGCATTATCTCTTATAGTTTCCGAGATATGGAGTATCGATAATTTACACCTTAGGCTCTGCTTTTAACTTGGGCCCAAATTGTAAAATGGTCTTATCTATTGGCGATTTCGTCCCAATTCACATTCCAAGTGATATTCGGCATGCTAATTACATCGCCGGTTGCGAAATTGCATTATCTCTTATAGTTTCCGAGATATGGACTATCAATAATTTACACTTTAGGCTCTGCTTCTAACTTGGACCCAAATTGTAAAATGGTCTTATCTATTGGCGATTTCGTTCCAATTCACATTCCAAGTAATATTCGGCATGCTAATTACATTGCCGGTTGCCAAATTGCATTATCTCTTATAGTTTCCGAGATATGGACTATCGATAATTTACACCTTAGGCTCTGCTTCTAACTTGGGCCCAAATTGTAAAATGGTCTTATCTATTGGCGATTTCGTTCCAATTCACATTCCAAGTAATATTCGGCATGCTAATTACATTGCCGGTTGCCAAATTGCATTATCACTTATAGTTTCCGAGATATGGACTATCGATAATTTACACCATAGGTTCTGCTTCTAACTTGGGCCCAAATTGTAAAATGGTCTTATCTATTGGCGATTTCGTTCCAATTCACATTCCAAGTAATATTCGGCATGCTAATTACATTGCCGGTTGCCAAATTGCATTATCTCTTATAGTTTCCGAGATATGGACTATCAATAATTTACACCTTAGGCTCTGCTTCTAACTTGGGCCCAAATTGTAAAATGGTCTTATCTATTGGCGATTTCGTTCCAATTCACATTCCAAGTAATATTCGGCATGCTAATTACATTGCCGGTTGCCAAATTGCATTATCTCTTATAGTTTCCGAGATATGGACTATCGATAATTTACACCTTAGGCTCTGCTTCTAACTTGGGCCCAAATTGTAAAATGGTCTTATCTATTGGCGATTTCGTTCCAATTCACATTCCAAGTAATATTCGGCATGCTAATTACATTGCCGGTTGCCAAATTGCATTATCTCTTATAGTTTCCGAGATATGGACTATCGATAATTTACACCTTAGGCTCTGCTTCTAACTTGGGCCCAAATTGTAAAATGGTCTTATCTATTGGCGATTTCGTTCCAATTCACATTCCAAGTAATATTCGGCATGCTAATTACATTGATGGTTGCCAAATTGCATTATCTCTTATAGTTTCCGAGATATGGACTATCGATAATTTACACCTTAGGCTCTGCTTCTAACTTGGGCCCAAATTGTAAAATGGTCTTATCTATTGGCGATTTCGTCCCAATTCACATTCCAAGTGATATTCGGCATGCTAATTACATTGCCGGTTGCGAAATTGCATTATCTCTTATAGTTTCCGAGATATGGACTATCGATAATTTACACCTTAGGCTCTGCTTCTAACTTGGGCCCAAATTGTAAAATGGTCTTATCTATTGGCGATTTCGTTCCAATTCACAGTCCAAGTAATATTCGGCATGCTAATTACATTGCCGGTTGCCAAATTGCATTATCTCTTATAGTTTCCGAGATATGGACTATCGATAATTTACACCTTAGGCTCTGCTTCTAACTTGGGCCCAAATTGTAAAATGGTCTTATCTATTGGCGATTTCGTCCCAATTCACATTCCAAGTGATATTCGGCATGCTAATTACATTGCCGGTTGCGAAATTGCATTATCTCTTATAGTTTCCGAGATATGGACTATCAATAATTTACACCTTAGGCTCTGCTTCTAACTGGGGCCCAAATTGTAAAATGGTCTTATCTAGTGGCGATTTCGTTCCAATTCACATTCCAAGTAAAATTCGGCATGCTAATTACATTGCCGGTTGCCAAATTGCATTATCTCTTATAGTTTCCGAGATATGGACTATCGATAATTTACACCTTAGGCTCTGCTTCTAACTTGGGCCCAAATTGTAAAATGGTCTTATCTATTGGCGATTTCGTTCCAATTCACATTCCAAGTAATATTCGGCATGCCAATTACATTGCCGGTTGCCAAATTGCATTATCTCTTATAGTTTCCGAGATATGGACTATCGATAATTTACACCTTAGGCTCTGCTTCTAACTTGGGCCCAAATTGTAAAATGGTCTTATCTATTGGCGATTTCGTTCCAATTCACATTCCAAGTAATATTCGGCATGCTAATTACATTGCCGGTTGCCAAATTGCATTATCTCTTATAGTTTCCGAGATATGGACTATCGATAATTTACACCTTAGGCTCTGCTTCTAACTTGGGCCCAAATTGTAAAATGGTCTTATCTATTGGCGATTTCGTTACAATTCACATTCCAAGTAATATTCGGCATGCTAATTACATTGATGGTTGCCAAATTGCATTATCTCTTATAGTTTCCGAGATATGGACTATCGATAATTTACACCTTAGGCTCTGCTTCTAACTTGGGCCCAAATTGTAAAATGGTCTTATCTATTGGCGATTTCGTCCCAATTCACATTCCAAGTGATATTCGGCATGCTAATTACATTGCCGGTTGCGAAATTGCATTATCTCTTATAGTTTCCGAGATATGGACTATCGATAATTTACACCTTAGGCTCTGCTTCTAACTTGGGCCCAAATTGTAAAATGGTCTTATCTATTGGCGATTTCGTTCCAATTCACATTCCAAGTAATATTCGGCATGCTAATTACATTGCCGGTTGCCAAATTGCATTATCTCTTATAGTTTCCGAGATATGGAGTATCGATAATTTACACCTTAGGCTCTGCTTCTAACTTGGGCCCAAATTGTAAAATGGTCTTATCTATTGGCGATTTCGTCCCAATTCACATTCCAAGTGATATTCGGCATGCTAATTACATCGCCGGTTGCGAAATTGCATTATCTCTTATAGTTTCCGAGATATGGACTATCAATAATTTACACTTTAGGCTCTGCTTCTAACTTGGACCCAAATTGTAAAATGGTCTTATCTATTGGCGATTTCGTTCCAATTCACATTCCAAGTAATATTCGGCATGCTAATTACATTGCCGGTTGCCAAATTGCATTATCTCTTATAGTTTCCGAGATATGGACTATCGATAATTTACACCTTAGGCTCTGCTTCTAACTTGGGCCCAAATTGTAAAATGGTCTTATCTATTGGCGATTTCGTTCCAATTCACATTCCAAGTAATATTCGGCATGCTAATTACATTGCCGGTTGCCAAATTGCATTATCTCTTATAGTTTCCGAGATATGGACTATCGATAATTTACACCTTAGGCTCTGCTTCTAACTTGGGCCCAAATTGTAAAATGGTCTTATCTATTGGCGATTTCGTTCCAATTCACATTCCAAGTAATATTCGGCATGCTAATTACATTGCCGGTTGCCAAATTGCATTATCTCTTATAGTTTCGGAGATATGGACTATCGATAATTTACACCATAGGCTCTGCTTCTAACTTGGGCCCAAATTGTAAAATGGTCTTATCTATTGGCGATTTCGTTCCAATTCACATTCCAAGTAATATTCGGCATGCTAATTACATTGCCGGTTGCCAAATTGCATTATCTCTTATAGTTTCCGAGATATGGACTATCGATAATTTACACCTTAGGCTCTGCTTCTAACTTGGGCCCAAATTGTAAAATGGTCTTATCTATTGGCGATTTCGTTCCAATTCACATTCCAAGTAATATTCGGCATGCTAATTACATTGCCGGTTGCCAAATTAAATTATCTCTTATAGTTTCCGAGATATGGACTATCGATAATTTACACCTTAGGCTCTGCTTCTAACTTGGGCCCAAATTGTAAAATGGTCTTACCTATTGGCGATTTCGTTCCAATTCACATTCCAAGTAATATTCGGCATGCTAATTACATTGCCGGTTGCCAAATTGCATTATCTCTTATAGTTTCCGAGATATGGACTATCGATAATTTACACCTTAGGCTCTGCTTCCAACTTGGGCCCAAATTGTAAAATGGTCTTCTCTATTGGCGATTTCGTTCCAATTCACATTCCAAGTAATATTCGGCATGCTAATTACATTGCCGGTTGCCAAATTGAATTATCTCTTATAGTTTCCGAGATATGGACTATCGATAATTTACACCTTAGGCTCTGCTTCTAACTTGGGCCCAAATTGTAAAATGGTCTTACCTATTGGCGATTTCGTTCCAATTCACATTCCAAGTAATATTCGGCATGCTAATTACATTGCCGGTTGCCAAATTGCATTATCTCTTATAGTTTCCGAGATATGGACTATCGATAATTTACACCTTAGGCTCTGCTTCTAACTTGGGCCCAAATTGTAAAATGGTCTTACCTATTGGCGATTTCTTTCCAATTCACATTCCAAGTAATATTCGGCATGCTAATTACATTGCCGGTTGCCAAATTGAATTATCTCTTATAGTTTCCGAGATATGGACTATCGATAATTTACACCATAGGCTCTGCTTCTAACTTGGGCCCAAATTGTAAAATGGTCTTATCTATTGGCGATTTCGTTCCAATTCACATTCCAAGTAATATTCGGCATGCTAATTACATTGCCGGTTGCCAAATTGAATTATCTCTTATAGTTTCCGAGATATGGACTATCGATTATTTACACCTTAGGCTCTGCTTCTAACTTGGGCCCAAATTGTAAAATGGTCTTACCTATTGGCGATTTCGTTCCAATTCACATTCCAAGTAATATTCGGCATGCTAATTACATTGCGGGTTGCCAAATTGCATTATCTCTTATAGTTTCCGAGATATGGACTATCAATAATTTACACCTTAGGCTCTGCTTCTAACTTGGGCCCAAATTGTAAAATGGTCTTATCTATTGGCGATATCGTTCCAATTCACATTCCAAGTAATATTCGGCATGCCAATTACATTGCCGGTTGCCAAATTGCATTATCTCTTATAGTTTCCGAGATATGGACTATCGATAATTTACACCTTAGGCTCTGCTTCTAACTTGGGCCCAAATTGTAAAATGGTCTTATCTATTGGCGATTTCGTTCCAATTCACATTCCAAGTAATATTCGGCATGCTAATTACATTGCCGGTTGCCAAATTGCATTATCTCTTATAGTTTCCGAGATATGGACTATCGATAATTTACACCTTAGGCTCTGCTTCTAACTTGGGCCCAAATTGTAAAATGGTCTTATCTATTGGCGATTTCGTTCCAATTCACATTCCAAGTAATATTCGGCATGCTAATTACATTGCCGGTTGCGAAATTGCATTATCTCTTATAGTTTCCGAGATATGGACTATCGATAATTTACACCTTAGGCTCTGCTTCTAACTTGGGCCCAAATTGTAAAATGGTCTTATCTATTGGCGATTTCGTTCCAATTCACATTCCAAGTAATATTCGGCATGCTAATTACATTGCCGGTTGCCAAATTGCATTATCTCTTATAGTTTCCGAGATATGGACTATCGATAATTTACACCTTAGGCTCTGCTTCTAACTTGGGCCCAAATTGTAAAATGGTCTTACCTATTGGCGATTTCGTTCCAATTCACATTCCAAGTAATATTCGGCATGCTAATTACATTGCCGGTTGCCAAATTGCATTATCTCTTATAGTTTCCGAGATATGGACTATCAATAATTTACACCTTAGGCTCTGCTTCTAACTTGGGCCCAAATTGTAAAATGGTCTTATCTATTGGCGATTTCGTTCCAATTCACATTCCAAGTAATATTCGGCATGCCAATTACATTGCCGGTTGCCAAATTGCATTATCTCTTATAGTTTCCGAGATATGGACTATCGATAATTTACACCTTAGGCTCTGCTTCTAACTTGGGCCCAAATTGTAAAATGGTCTTATCTATTGGCGATTTCGTTCCAATTCACATTCCAAGTAATATTCGGCATGCTAATTACATTGCCGGTTGCCAAATTGCATTATCTCTTATAGTTTCCGAGATATGGACTATCGATAATTTACACCTTAGGCTCTGCTTCTAACTTGGGCCCAAATTGTAAAATGGTCTTATCTATTGGCGATTTCGTTCCAATTCACATTCCAAGTAATATTCGGCATGCTAATTACATTGATGGTTGCCAAATTGCATTATCTCTTATAGTTTCCGAGATATGGACTATCGATAATTTACACCTTAGGCTCTGCTTCTAACTTGGGCCCAAATTGTAAAATGGTCTTATCTATTGGCGATTTCGTCCCAATTCACATTCCAAGTGATATTCGGCATGCTAATTACATTGCCGGTTGCGAAATTGCATTATCTCTTATAGTTTCCGAGATATGGACTATCGATAATTTACACCTTAGGCTCTGCTTCTAACTTGGGCCCAAATTGTAAAATGGTCTTATCTATTGGCGATTTCGTTCCAATTCACATTCCAAGTAATATTCGGCATGCTAATTACATTGCCGGTTGCCAAATTGCATTATCTCTTATAGTTTCCGAGATATGGACTATCGATAATTTACACCTTAGGCTCTGCTTCTAACTTGGGCCCAAATTGTAAAATGGTCTTATCTATTGGCGATTTCGTCCCAATTCACATTCCAAGTGATATTCGGCATGCTAATTACATTGCCGGTTGCGAAATTGCATTATCTCTTATAGTTTCCGAGATATGGACTATCAATAATTTACACCTTAGGCTCTGCTTCTAACTTGGGCCCAAATTGTAAAATGGTCTTATCTAGTGGCGATTTCGTTCCAATTCACATTCCAAGTAAAATTCGGCATGCTAATTACATTGCCGGTTGCCAAATTGCATTATCTCTTATAGTTTCCGAGATATGGACTATCGATAATTTACACCTTAGGCTCTGCTTCTAACTTGGGCCCAAATTGTAAAATGGTCTTATCTATTGGCGATTTCGTCCCAATTCACATTCCAAGTGATATTCGGCATGCTAATTACATTGCCGGTTACCAAATTGCATTATCTCTTATAGTTTCCGAGATATGGACTATCGATAATTTACACCTTAGGCTCTGCTTCTAACTTGGGCCCAAATTGTAAAATGGTCTTATCTATTGGCGATTTCGTTCCAATTCACATTCCAAGTAATATTCGGCATGCTAATTACATTGCCGGTTGCCAAATTGCATTATCTCTTATAGTTTCCGAGATATGGAGTATCGATAATTTACACCTTAGGCTCTGCTTCTAACTTGTGCCCAAATTGTAAAATGGTCTTATCTATTGGCGATTTCGTCCCAATTCACATTCCAAGTGATATTCGGCATGCTAATTACATCGCCGGTTGCGAAATTGCATTATCTCTTATAGTTTCCGAGATATGGACTATCAATAATTTACACTTTAGGCTCTGCTTCTAACTTGGACCCAAATTGTAAAATGGTCTTATCTATTGGCGATTTCGTTCCAATTCACATTCCAAGTAATATTCGGCATGCTAATTACATTGCCGGTTGCCAAATTGCATTATCTCTTATAGTTTCCGAGATATGGACTATCGATAATTTACACCTTAGGCTCTGCTTCTAACTTGGGCCCAAATTGTAAAATGGTCTTATCTATTGGCGATTTCGTCCCAATTCACATTCCAAGTGATATTCGGCATGCTAATTACATTGCCGGTTGCGAAATTGCATTATCTCTTATAGTTTCCGAGATATGGACTATCAATAATTTACACCTTATGCTCTGCTTCTAACTTGGGCCCAAATTGTAAAATGGTCTTATCTAGTGGCGATTTCGTTCCAATTCACATTCCAAGTAAAATTCGGCATGCTAATTACATTGCCGGTTGCCAAATTGCATTATCTCTTATAGTTTCCGAGATATGGACTATCGATAATTTACACCTTAGGCTCTGCTTCTAACTTGGGCCCAAATTGTAAAATGGTCTTATCTATTGGCGATTTCGTTCCAATTCACATTCCAAGTAATATTCGGCATGCTAATTACATTGCCGGTTGCCAAATTGCATTATCTCTTATAGTTTCCGAGATATGGACTATCGATAATTTACACCTTAGGCTCTGCTTCTAACTTGGGCCCAAATTGTAAAATGGTCTTATCTATTGGCGATTTCGTTCCAATTCACATTCCAAGTAATATTCGGCATGCTAATTACATTGCCGGTTGCCAAATTGCATTATCTCTTATAGTTTCCGAGATATGGACTATCGATAATTTACACCTTAGGCTCTGCTTCTAACTTGGGCCCAAATTGTAAAATGGTCTTATCTATTGGCGATTTCGTTCCAATTCACATTCCAAGTAATATTCGGCATGCTAATTACATTGCCGGTTGCCAAATTGCATTATCTCTTATAGTTTCCGAGATATGGACTATCGATAATTTACACCATAGGCTCTGCTTCTAACTTGGGCCCAAATTGTAAAATGGTCTTATCTATTGGCGATTTCGTTCCAATTCACATTCCAAGTAATATTCGGCATGCTAATTACATTGCCGGTTGCCAAATTGCATTATCTCTTATAGTTTCCGAGATATGGACTATCGATAATTTACACCTTAGGCTCTGCTTCTAACTTGCTCCCAAATTGTAAAATGGTCTTATCTATTGGCGATTTCGTTCCAATTCACATTCCAAGTAATATTCGGCATGCTAATTACATTGCCGGTTGCCAAATTGCATTATCTCTTATAGTTTCCGAGATATGGACTATCGATAATTTACACCTTAGGCTCTGCTTCTAACTTGGGCCCAAATTGTAAAATGGTCTTATCTATTGGCGATTTCGTTCCAATTCACATTCCAAGTAATATTCGGCATGCTAATTACATTGCTGGTTGCCAAATTGCATTATCTCTTATAGTTTCCGAGATATGGACTATCGATAATTTACACCATAGGCTCTGCTTCTAACTTGGGCCCAAATTGTAAAATGGTCTTATCTATTGGCGATTTCGTTCCAATTCACATTCCAAGTAATATTCGGCATGCTAATTACATTGCCGGTTGCCAAATTGCATTATCTCTTATAGTTTCCGAGATATGGACTATCGAAAATTTACACCTTAGGCTCTGCTTCTAACTTGCTCCCAAATTGTAAAATGGTCTTATCTATTGGCGATTTCGTTCCAATTCACATTCCAAGTAATATTCGGCATGCTAATTACATTGCCGGTTGCCAAATTGCATTATCTCTTATAGTTTCCGAGATATGGACTATCGATAATTTACACCTTAGGCTCTGCTTCTAACTTGGGCCCAAATTGTAAAATGGTCTTATCTAGTGGCGATTTCGTTCCAATTCACATTCCAAGTAAAATTCGGCATGCTAATTACATTGCCGGTTGCCAAATTGCATTATCTCTTATAGTTTCCGAGATATGGACTATCGATAATTTACACCTTAGGCTCTGCTTCTAACTTGGGCCCAAATTGTAAAATGGTCTTATCTATTGGCGATTTCGTCCCAATTCACATTCCAAGTGATATTCGGCATGCTAATTACATTGCCGGTTACCAAATTGCATTATCTCTTATAGTTTCCGAGATATGGACTATCGATAATTTACACCTTAGGCTCTGCTTCTAACTTGGGCCCAAATTGTAAAATGGTCTTATCTATTGGCGATTTCGTCCCAATTCACATTCCAAGTGATATTCGGCATGCTAATTACATTGCCGGTTGCGAAATTGCATTATCTCTTATAGTTTCCGAGATATGGACTATCAATAATTTACACCTTAGGCTCTGCTTCTAACTTGGGCCCAAATTGTAAAATGGTCTTATCTATTGGCGATTTCGTTCCAATTCACATTCCAAGTAATATTCGGCATGCTAATTACATTGCCGGTTGCCAAATTGCATTATCTCTTATAGTTTCCGAGATATGGACTATCGATAATTTACACCTTAGGCTCTGCTTCTAACTTGGGCCCAAATTGTAAAATGGTCTTATCTATTGGCGATTTCGTTCCAATTCACATTCCAAGTAATATTCGGTATGCTAATTACATTGCCGGTTGCCAAATTGCATTATCTCTTATAGTTTCCGAGATATGGACTATCGATAATTTACACCTTAGGCTCTGCTTCTAACTTGGGCCCAAATTGTAAAATGGTCTTATCTATTGGCGATTTCGTTCCAATTCACATTCCAAGTAATATTCGGCATGCCAATTACATTGCCGGTTGCCAAATTGCATTATCTCTTATAGTTTCCGAGATATGGACTATCGATAATTTACACCATAGGCTCTGCTTCTAACTTGGGCCCAAATTGTAAAATGGTCTTATCTATTGGCGATTTCGTTCCAATTCACATTCCAAGTAATATTCGGCATGCTAATTACATTGCCGGTTGCCAAATTGCATTATCTCTTATAGTTTCCGAGATATGGACTATCGATAATTTACACCTTAGGCTCTGCTTCTAACTTGCTCCCAAATTGTAAAATGGTCTTATCTATTGGCGATTTCGTTCCAATTCACATTCCAAGTAATATTCGGCATGCTAATTACATTGCCGGTTGCCAAATTGCATTATCTCTTATAGTTTCCGAGATATGGACTATCGATAATTTACACCTTAGGCTCTGCTTCTAACTTGGGCCCAAATTGTAAAATGGTCTTATCTAGTGGCGATTTCGTTCTAATTCACATTCCAAGTAAAATTCGGCATGCTAATTACATTGCCGGTTGCCAAATTGCATTATCTCTTATAGTTTCCGAGATATGGACTATCGATAATTTACACCTTAGGCTCTGCTTCTAACTTGGGCCCAAATTGTAAAATGGTCTTATCTATTGGCGATTTCGTCCCAATTCACATTCCAAGTGATATTCGGCATGCTAATTACATTGCCGGTTACCAAATTGCATTATCTCTTATAGTTTCCGAGATATGGACTATCGATAATTTACACCTTAGGCTCTGCTTCTAACTTGGGCCCAAATTGTAAAATGGTCTTATCTATTGGCGATTTCGTTCCAATTCACATTCCAAGTAATATTCGGCATGCTAATTACATTGCCGGTTGCCAAATTGCATTATCTCTTATAGTTTCCGAGATATGGACTATCGATAATTTACACCTTAGGCTCTGCTTCTAACTTGGGCCCAAATTGTAAAATGGTCTTATCTATTGGCGATTTCGTCCCAATTCACATTCCAAGTGATATTCGGCATGCTAATTACATTGCCGGTTGCGAAATTGCATTATCTCTTATAGTTTCCGAGATATGGACTATCAATAATTTACACCTTAGGCTCTGCTTCTAACTTGGGCCCAAATTGTAAAATGGTCTTATCTATTGGCGATTTCGTTCCAATTCACATTCCAAGTAATATTCGGCATGCTAATTACATTGCCGGTTGCCAAATTGCATTATCTCTTATAGTTTCCGAGATATGGACTATCGATAATTTACACCTTAGGCTCTGCTTCTAACTTGGGCCCAAATTGTAAAATGGTCTTATCTATTGGCGATTTCGTTCCAATTCACATTCCAAGTAATATTCGGCATGCTAATTACATTGCCGGTTGCCAAATTGCATTATCTCTTATAGTTTCCGAGATATGGACTATCGATAATTTACACCTTAGGCTATGCTTCTAACTTGGGCCCAAATTGTAAAATGGCCTTATCTATTGGCGATTTCGTTCCAATTCACATTCCAAGTAATATTCGGCATGCTAATTACATTGCCGGTTGCCAAATTGCATTATCTCTTATAGTTTCCGAGATATGGACTATCGATATTTTACACCATAGGCTCTGCTTCTAACTTGGGCCCAAATTGTAAAATGGTCTTATCTATTGGCGATTTCGTTCCAATTCACATTCCAAGTAATATTCGGCATGCTAATTACATTGCCGGTTGCCAAATTGCATTATCTCTTATAGTTTCCGAGATATGGACTATCGATAATTTACACCTTAGGCTCTGCTTCTAACTTGCTCCCAAATTGTAAAATGGTCTTATCTATTGGCGATTTCGTTCCAATTCACATTCCAAGTAATATTCGGCATGCTAATTACATTGCCGGTTGCCAAATTGCATTATCTCTTATAGTTTCCGAGATATGGACTATCGATAATTTACACCTTAGGCTCTGCTTCTAACTTGGGCCCAAATTGTAAAATGGTCTTATCTATTGGCGATTTCGTTCCAATTCACATTCCAAGTAATATTCGGCATGCTAATTACATTGCCGGTTGCCAAATTGAATTATCTCTTATAGTTTCCGAGATATGGACTATCGATAATTTACACCTTAGGCTCTGCTTCTAACTTGGGCCCAAATTGTAAAATGGTCTTACCTATTGGCGATTTCGTTCCAATTCACATTCCAAGTAATATTCGGCATGCTAATTACATTGCCGGTTGCCAAATTGCATTATCTCTTATAGTTTCCGAGATATGGACTATCGATAATTTACACCTTAGGCTCTGCTTCTAACTTATGCCCAAATTGTAAAATGGTTTTATCTATTGGCGATTTCGTTCCAATTCACATTCCAAGTAATATTCGGCATGCTAATTACATTGCCGGTTGCCAAATTGCATTATCTCTTATAGTTTCCGAGATATGGACTATCGATAATTTACACCTTAGGCTCTGCTTCTAACTTGGGCCCAAATTGTAAAATGGTCTTCTCTATTGGCGATTTCGTTCCAATTCACATTCCAAGTAATATTCGGCATGCTAATTACATTGCCGGTTGCCAAATTGCATTATCTCTTATAGTTTCCGAGATCTGGACTATCGATAATTTACACCATAGGCTCTGCTTCTAACTTGGGCCCAAATTGTAAAATGGTCTTATCTATTGGCGATTTCGTTCCAATTCACATTCCAAGTAATATTCGGCATGCTAATTACATTGCCGGTTGCTAAATTGCATTATCTCGTATAGTTTCCGAGATATGGACTATCAATAATTTCCACCTTAGGCTCTGCTTCTAACTTGGGCCCAAATTGTAAAATGGTCTTATCTATTGGCGATTTCGTTCCAATTCACATTCCAAGTAATATTCGGCATGCTAATTACATTGCCGGTTGCCAAATTGCATTATCTCTTATAGTTTCCGAGATATGGACTATCGATAATTTACACCTTAGGCTCTGCTTCTAACTTGGGCCCAAATTGTAAAATGGTCTTATCTATTGGCGATTTCGTTCCAATTCACATTCCAAGTAATATTCGGCATGCTAATTACATTGCCGGTTGCCAAATTGCATTATCTCTTATAGTTTCCGAGATATGGACTATCGATAATTTACACCTTAGGCTCTGCTTCTAACTTGGGCCCAAATTGTAAAATGGTCTTATCTATTGGCGATTTCGTTCCAATTCACATTCCAAGTAATATTCGGCATGCTAATTACATTGCCGGTTGCCAAATTGCATTATCTCTTATAGTTTCCGAGATATGGACTATCGATAATTTACACCTTAGGCTCTGCTTCTAACTTGGGCCCAAATTGTAAAATGGTCTTATCTATTGGCGATTTCGTTCCAATTCACATTCCAAGTAATATTCGGCATGCTAATTACATTGCCGGTTGCCAAATTGAATTATCTCTTATAGTTTCCGAGATATGGACTATCGATAATTTACACCTTAGGCTCTGCTTCTAACTTGGGCCCAAATTGTAAAATGGTCTTACCTATTGGCGATTTCGTTCCAATTCCCATTCCAAGTAATATTCGGCATGCTAATTACATTGCCGGTTGCCAAATTGAATTATCTCTTATAGTTTCCGAGATATGGACTATCGATAATTTACACCTTAGGCTCTGCTTCTAACTTGGGCCCAAATTGTAAAATGGTCTTATCTATTGGCGATTTCGTCCCAATTCACATTCCAAGTAATATTCGGCATGCTAATTACATTGCCGGTTGCCAAATTGCATTATCTCTTATAGTTTCCGAGATATGGACTATCGATAATTTACACCTTAGGCTCTGCTTCTAACTTGGGCCCAAATTGTAAAATGGTCTTATCTATTGGCGATTTCGTTCCAATTCACATTCCAAGTAATATTCGGCATGCTAATTACATTGCCGGTTGCCAAATTGCATTATCTCTTATAGTTTCCGAGATATGGACTATCGATAATTTACACCTTAGGCTCTGCTTCTAACTTGGGCCCAAATTGTAAAATGGTCTTATCTATTGGCGATTTCGTTGCAATTCACATTCCAAGTAATATTCGGCATGCTAATTACATTGCCGGTTGCAAAATTGCATTATCTCTTATAGTTTCCGAGATATGGACTATCGATAATTTACACCTTAGGCTCTGCTTATAACTTGGGCCCAAATTGTAAAATGGTCTTATCTATTGGCGATTTCGTTCCAATTCACATTCCAAGTAATATTCGGCATGCTAATTACATTGCCGGTTGCCAAATTGCATTATCTCTTATAGTTTCCGAGATATGGACTATCGATAATTTACACCTTAGGCTCTGCTTCTAACTTGGGCCCAAATTGTAAAATGGTCTTATCTATTGGCGATTTCGTTCCAATTCACATTCCAAGTAATATTCGGCATGCTAATTACATTGCCGGTTGCCAAATTGCATTATCTCTTATAGTTTCCGAGATATGGACTATCGATAATTTACACCTTAGGCTCTGCTTCTAACTTGGGCCCAAATTGTAAAATGGTCTTATCTATTGGCGATTTCGTTCCAATTCACATTCCAAGTAATATTCGGCATGCTAATTACATTGCCGGTTGCCAAATTGAATTATCTCTTATAGTTTCCGAGATATGGACTATCGATAATTTACACCTTAGGCTCTGCTTCTAACTTGGGCCCAAATTGTAAAATGGTCTTATCTATTGGCGATTTCGTCCCAATTCACATTCCAAGTGATATTCGGCATGCTAATTACATTGCCGGTTGCGAAATTGCATTATCTCTTATAGTTTCCGAGATATGGACTATCAATAATTTACACCTTAGGCTCTGCTTCTAACTTGGGCCCAAATTGTAAAATGGTCTTATCTATTGGCGATTTCGTTCCAATTCACATTCCAAGTAATATTCGGCATGCTAATTACATTGCCGGTTGCCAAATTGCATTATCTCTTATAGTTTCCGAGATATGGACTATCGATAATTTACACCTTAGGCTCTGCTTCTAACTTGGGCCCAAATTGTAAAATGGTCTTATCTATTGGCGATTTCGTTGCAATTCACATTCCAAGTAATATTCGGCATGCTAATTACATTGCCGGTTGCCAAATTGCATTATCTCTTATAGTTTCCGAGATATGGACTATCGATAATTTACACCTTAGGCTCTGCTTCTAACTTGGGCCCAAATTGTAAAATGGTCTTATCTATTGGCGATTTCGTTCCAATTCACACTCCAAGTAATATTCGGCATGATAATTACATTGCCGGTTGCGAAATTGCATTATCTCTTATAGTTTCCGAGATATGGACTATCGATAATTTACACCTTAGGCTCTGCTTCTAACTTGGGCCCAAATTGTAAAATGGTCTTATCTATTGGCGATTTCGTTCCAATTCACATTCCAAGTAATATTCGGCATGCTAATTACATTGCCGGTTGCCAAATTGCATTATCTCTTATAGTTTCCGAGATATGGACTATCGATAATTTACACCTTAGGCTCTGCTTCTAACTTGGGCCCAAATTGTAAAATGGTCTTATCTATTGGCGATTTCGTTCCAATTCACACTCCAAGTAATATTCGGCATGCTAATTACATTGCCGGTTGCGAAATTGCATTATCTCTTATAGTTTCCGAGATATGGACTATCGATAATTTACACCTTAGGCTCTGCTTCTAACTTGGGCCCAAATTGTAAAATGGTCTTATCTATTGGCGATTTCGTTCCAATTCACATTCCAAGTAATATTCGGCATGCTAATTACATTGCCGGTTGCCAAATTGCATTATCTCTTATAGTTTCCGAGATATGGACTATCGATAATTTACACCTTAGGCTCTGCTTCTAACTTGGGCCCAAATTGTAAAATGGTCTTATCTATTGGCGATTTCATTCCAATTCACATTCCAAGTAATATTCGGCATGCTAATTACATTGCCGGTTGCCAAATTGCATTATCTCTTATAGTTTCCGAGATATGGACTATCGATAATTTACACCTTAGGCTCTGCTTCTAACTTGGGCCCAAATTGTAAAATGGTCTTATCTATTGGCGATTTCGTTCCAATTCACATTCCAAGTAATATTCGGCATGCTAATTACATTGCCGGTTGCCAAATTGCATTATCTCTTATAGTTTCCGAGATATGGACTATCGATAATTTACACCTTAGGCTCTGCTTCTAACTTGGGCCCAAATTGTAAAATGGTCTTATCTATTGGCGATTTCGTCCCAATTCACATTCCAAGTGATATTCGGCATGCTAATTACATTGCCGGTTGCGAAATTGCATTATCTCTTATAGTTTCCGAGATATGGACTATCAATAATTTACACCTTAGGCTCTGCTTCTAACTTGGGCCCAAATTGTAAAATGGTCTTATCTATTGGCGATTTCGTTCCAATTCACATTCCAAGTAATATTCGGCATGCTAATTACATTGCCGGTTGCCAAATTGCATTATCTCTTATAGTTTCCGAGATATGGACTATCGATAATTTACACCTTAGGCTCTGCTTCTAACTTGGGCCCAAATTGTAAAATGGTCTTATCTATTGGCGATTTCGTTCCAATTCACATTCCAAGTAATATTCGGCATGCTAATTACATTGCCGGTTGCCAAATTGCATTATCTCTTATAGTTTCCGAGATATGGACTATCGATAATTTACACCTTAGGCTATGCTTCTAACTTGGGCCCAAATTGTAAAATGGCCTTATCTATTGGCGATTTCGTTCCAATTCACATTCCAAGTAATATTCGGCATGCTAATTACATTGCCGGTTGCCAAATTGCATTATCTCTTATAGTTTCCGAGATATGGACTATCGATATTTTACACCATAGGCTCTGCTTCTAACTTGGGCCCAAATTGTAAAATGGTCTTATCTATTGGCGATTTCGTTCCAATTCACATTCCAAGTAATATTCGGCATGCTAATTACATTGCCGGTTGCCAAATTGCATTATCTCTTATAGTTTCCGAGATATGGACTATCGATAATTTACACCTTAGGCTCTGCTTCTAACTTGCTCCCAAATTGTAAAATGGTCTTATCTATTGGCGATTTCGTTCCAATTCACATTCCAAGTAATATTCGGCATGCTAATTACATTGCCGGTTGCCAAATTGCATTATCTCTTATAGTTTCCGAGATATGGACTATCGATAATTTACACCTTAGGCTCTGCTTCTAACTTGGGCCCAAATTGTAAAATGGTCTTATCTATTGGCGATTTCGTTCCAATTCACATTCCAAGTAATATTCGGCATGCTAATTACATTGCCGGTTGCCAAATTGAATTATCTCTTATAGTTTCCGAGATATGGACTATCGATAATTTACACCTTAGGCTCTGCTTCTAACTTGGGCCCAAATTGTAAAATGGTCTTACCTATTGGCGATTTCGTTCCAATTCACATTCCAAGTAATATTCGGCATGCTAATTACATTGCCGGTTGCCAAATTGCATTATCTCTTATAGTTTCCGAGATATGGACTATCGATAATTTACACCTTAGGCTCTGCTTCTAACTTATGCCCAAATTGTAAAATGGTTTTATCTATTGGCGATTTCGTTCCAATTCACATTCCAAGTAATATTCGGCATGCTAATTACATTGCCGGTTGCCAAATTGCATTATCTCTTATAGTTTCCGAGATATGGACTATCGATAATTTACACCTTAGGCTCTGCTTCTAACTTGGGCCCAAATTGTAAAATGGTCTTCTCTATTGGCGATTTCGTTCCAATTCACATTCCAAGTAATATTCGGCATGCTAATTACATTGCCGGTTGCCAAATTGCATTATCTCTTATAGTTTCCGAGATCTGGACTATCGATAATTTACACCATAGGCTCTGCTTCTAACTTGGGCCCAAATTGTAAAATGGTCTTATCTATTGGCGATTTCGTTCCAATTCACATTCCAAGTAATATTCGGCATGCTAATTACATTGCCGGTTGCTAAATTGCATTATCTCGTATAGTTTCCGAGATATGGACTATCAATAATTTCCACCTTAGGCTCTGCTTCTAACTTGGGCCCAAATTGTAAAATGGTCTTATCTATTGGCGATTTCGTTCCAATTCACATTCCAAGTAATATTCGGCATGCTAATTACATTGCCGGTTGCCAAATTGCATTATCTCTTATAGTTTCCGAGATATGGACTATCGATAATTTACACCTTAGGCTCTGCTTCTAACTTGGGCCCAAATTGTAAAATGGTCTTATCTATTGGCGATTTCGTTCCAATTCACATTCCAAGTAATATTCGGCATGCTAATTACATTGCCGGTTGCCAAATTGCATTATCTCTTATAGTTTCCGAGATATGGACTATCGATAATTTACACCTTAGGCTCTGCTTCTAACTTGGGCCCAAATTGTAAAATGGTCTTATCTATTGGCGATTTCGTTCCAATTCACATTCCAAGTAATATTCGGCATGCTAATTACATTGCCGGTTGCCAAATTGCATTATCTCTTATAGTTTCCGAGATATGGACTATCGATAATTTACACCTTAGGCTCTGCTTCTAACTTGGGCCCAAATTGTAAAATGGTCTTATCTATTGGCGATTTCGTTCCAATTCACATTCCAAGTAATATTCGGCATGCTAATTACATTGCCGGTTGCCAAATTGAATTATCTCTTATAGTTTCCGAGATATGGACTATCGATAATTTACACCTTAGGCTCTGCTTCTAACTTGGGCCCAAATTGTAAAATGGTCTTACCTATTGGCGATTTCGTTCCAATTCCCATTCCAAGTAATATTCGGCATGCTAATTACATTGCCGGTTGCCAAATTGAATTATCTCTTATAGTTTCCGAGATATGGACTATCGATAATTTACACCTTAGGCTCTGCTTCTAACTTGGGCCCAAATTGTAAAATAGTCTTATCTATTGGCGATTTCGTCCCAATTCACATTCCAAGTAATATTCGGCATGCTAATTACATTGCCGGTTGCCAAATTGCATTATCTCTTATAGTTTCCGAGATATGGACTATCGATAATTTACACCTTAGGCTCTGCTTCTAACTTGGGCCCAAATTGTAAAATGGTCTTATCTATTGGCGATTTCGTTCCAATTCACATTCCAAGTAATATTCGGCATGCTAATTACATTGCCGGTTGCCAAATTGCATTATCTCTTATAGCTTCCGAGATATGGACTATCGATAATTTACACCTTAGGCTCTGCTTCTAACTTGGGCCCAAATTGTAAAATGGTCTTATCTATTGGCGATTTCGTTGCAATTCACATTCCAAGTAATATTCGGCATGCTAATTACATTGCCGGTTGCAAAATTGCATTATCTCTTATAGTTTCCGAGATATGGACTATCGATAATTTACACCTTAGGCTCTGCTTATAACTTGGGCCCAAATTGTAAAATGGTCTTATCTATTGGCGATTTCGTTCCAATTCACATTCCAAGTAATATTCGGCATGCTAATTACATTGCCGGTTGCCAAATTGCATTATCTCTTATAGTTTCCGAGATATGGACTATCGATAATTTACACCTTAGGCTCTGCTTCTAACTTGGGCCCAAATTGTAAAATGGTCTTATCTATTGGCGATTTCGTTCCAATTCACATTCCATGTAATATTCGGCATGCTAATTACATTGCCGGTTGCCAAATTGCATTATCTCTTATAGTTTCCGAGATATGGACTATCGATAATTTACACCTTAGGCTCTGCTTCTAACTTGGGCCCAAATTGTAAAATGGTCTTATCTATTGGCGATTTCGTTCCAATTCACATTCCAAGTAATATTCGGCATGCTAATTACATTGCCGGTTGCCAAATTGAATTATCTCTTATAGTTTCCGAGATATGGACTATCGATAATTTACACCTTAGGCTCTGCTTCTAACTTGGGCCCAAATTGTAAAATGGTCTTATCTATTGGCGATTTCGTCCCAATTCACATTCCAAGTGATATTCGGCATGCTAATTACATTGCCGGTTGCGAAATTGCATTATCTCTTATAGTTTCCGAGATATGGACTATCAATAATTTACACCTTAGGCTCTGCTTCTAACTTGGGCCCAAATTGTAAAATGGTCTTATCTATTGGCGATTTCGTTCCAATTCACATTCCAAGTAATATTCGGCATGCTAATTACATTGCCGGTTGCCAAATTGCATTATCTCTTATAGTTTCCGAGATATGGACTATCGATAATTTACACCTTAGGCTCTGCTTCTAACTTGGGCCCAAATTGTAAAATGGTCTTATCTATTGGCGATTTCGTTGCAATTCACATTCCAAGTAATATTCGGCATGCTAATTACATTGCCGGTTGCCAAATTGCATTATCTCTTATAGTTTCCGAGATATGGACTATCGATAATTTACACCTTAGGCTCTGCTTCTAACTTGGGCCCAAATTGTAAAATGGTCTTATCTATTGGCGATTTCGTTCCAATTCACACTCCAAGTAATATTCGGCATGATAATTACATTGCCGGTTGCGAAATTGCATTATCTCTTATAGTTTCCGAGATATGGACTATCGATAATTTACACCTTAGGCTCTGCTTCTAACTTGGGCCCAAATTGTAAAATGGTCTTATCTATTGGCGATTTCGTTCCAATTCACATTCCAAGTAATATTCGGCATGCTAATTACATTGCCGGTTGCCAAATTGCATTATCTCTTATAGTTTCCGAGATATGGACTATCGATAATTTACACCTTAGGCTCTGCTTCTAACTTGGGCCCAAATTGTAAAATGGTCTTATCTATTGGCGATTTCGTTCCAATTCACACTCCAAGTAATATTCGGCATGCTAATTACATTGCCGGTTGCGAAATTGCATTATCTCTTATAGTTTCCGAGATATGGACTATCGATAATTTACACCTTAGGCTCTGCTTCTAACTTGGGCCCAAATTGTAAAATGGTCTTATCTATTGGCGATTTCGTTCCAATTCACATTCCAAGTAATATTCGGCATGCTAATTACATTGCCGGTTGCCAAATTGCATTATCTCTTATAGTTTCCGAGATATGGACTATCGATAATTTACACCTTAGGCTCTGCTTCTAACTTGGGCCCAAATTGTAAAATGGTCTTATCTATTGGCGATTTCATTCCAATTCACATTCCAAGTAATATTCGGCATGCTAATTACATTGCCGGTTGCCAAATTGCATTATCTCTTATAGTTTCCGAGATATGGACTATCGATAATTTACACCTTAGGCTCTGCTTCTAACTTGGGCCCAAATTGTAAAATGGTCTTATCTATTGGCGATTTCGTTCCAATTCACACTCCAAGTAATATTCGGCATGCTAATTACATTGGCGGTTGCGAAATTGCATTATCTCTTATAGTTTCCGAGATATGGACTATCGATAATTTACACCTTAGGCTCTGCTTCTAACTTGGGCCCAAATTGTAAAATGGTCTTATCTATTGGCGATTTCGTTCCAATTCACATTCCAAGTAATATTCGGCATGCTAATTACATTGCCGGTTGCCAAATTGCATTATCTCTTATAGTTTCCGAGATATGGACTATCAATAATTTACACCTTAGGCTCTGCTTCTAACTTGGGCCCAAATTGTAAAATGGTCTTATCTAGTGGCGATTTCGTTCCAATTCACATTCCAAGTAAAATTTGGCATGCTAATTACATTGCCGGTTGCCAAATTGCATTATCTCTTATAGTTTCCGAGATATGGACTATCGATAATTTACACCTTAGGCTCTGCTTCTAACTTGGGCCCAAATTGTAAAATGGTCTTGTCTATTGGCGATTTCGTCCCAATTCACATTCCAAGTGATATTCGGCATGCTAATTACATTGCCGGTTACCAAATTGCATTATCTCTTATAGTTTCCGAGATATGGACTATCGATAATTTACACCTTAGGCTCTGCTTCTAACTTGGGCCCAAATTGTAAAATGGTCTTATCTATTGGCGATTTCGTTCCAATTCACATTCCAAGTAATATTCGGCATGCTAATTACATTGCCGGTTGCCAAATTGCATTATCTCTTATAGTTTCCGAGATATGGAGTATCGATAATTTACACCTTAGGCTCTGCTTCTAACTTGGGCCCAAATTGTAAAATGGTCTTATCTATTGGCGATTTCGTCCCAATTCACATTCCAAGTGATATTCGGCATGCTAATTACATCGCCGGTTGGGAAACTGCATTATCTCTTATAGTTTCCGAGATATGGACTATCAATAATTTACACTTTAGGCTCTGCTTCTAACTTGGACCCAAATTGTAAAATGGTCTTATCTAT
The DNA here is from genome assembly GCF_030347505.1 of Rhynchophorus ferrugineus. Lineage (NCBI taxonomy): Eukaryota > Metazoa > Arthropoda > Insecta > Coleoptera > Curculionidae > Rhynchophorus > Rhynchophorus ferrugineus. Next base: position 97,137 of record NW_027472887.1, read on the forward strand.
TGGCGATTTCGTTCCAATTCACATTCCAAGTAATATTCGGCATGCTAATTACATTGCCGGTTGCCAAATTGCATTATCTCTTATAGTTTCCGAGATATGGACTATCGATAATTTACACCTTAGGCTCTGCTTCTAACTTGGGCCCAAATTGTAAAATGGTCTTATCTATTGGCGATTTCGTCCCAATTCACATTCCAAGTGATATTCGGCATGCTAATTACATTGCCGGTTGCGAAATTGCATTATCTCTTATAGTTTCCGAGATATGGACTATCAATAATTTACACCTTATGCTCTGCTTCTAACTTGGGCCCAAATTGTAAAATGGTCTTATCTAGTGGCGATTTCGTTCCAATTCACATTCCAAGTAAAATTCGGCATGCTAATTACATTGCCGGTTGCCAAATTGCATTATCTCTTATAGTTTCCGAGATATGGACTATCGATAATTTACACCTTAGGCTCTGCTTCTAACTTGGGCCCAAATTGTAAAATGGTCTTATCTATTGGCGATTTCGTCCCAATTCACATTCCAAGTGATATTCGGCATGCTAATTACATTGCCGGTTACCAAATTGCATTATCTCTTATAGTTTCCGAGATATGGACTATCGATAATTTACACCTTAGGCTCTGCTTCTAACTTGGGCCCAAATTGTAAAATGGTCTTATCTATTGGCGATTTCGTTCCAATTCACATTCCAAGTAATATTCGGCATGCTAATTACATTGCCGGTTGCCAAATTGCATTATCTTTTATAGTTTCCGAGATATGGACTATCGATAATTTACACCTTAGGCTCTGCTTCTAACTTGGGCCCAAATTGTAAAATGGTCTTATCTATTGGCGATTTCGTCCCAATTCACATTCCAAGTGATATTCGGCATGCTAATTACATTGCCGGTTGCGAAATTGCATTATCTCTTATAGTTTCCGAGATATGGACTATCAATAATTTACACCTTAGGCTCTGCTTCTAACTTGGGCCCAAATTGTAAAATGGTCTTATCTATTGGCGATTTCGTTCCAATTCACATTCCAAGTAATATTCGGCATGCTAATTACATTGCCGGTTGCCAAATTGCATTATCTCTTATAGTTTCCGAGATATGGACTATCGATAATTTACACCTTAGGCTCTGCTTCTAACTTGGGCCCAAATTGTAAAATGGTCTTATCTATTGGCGATTTCGTTCCAATTCACATTCCAAGTAATATTCGGCATGCTATTTACATTGCCGGTTGCCAAATTGCATTATCTCTTATAGTTTCCGAGATATGGTCTATCGATAATTTACACCTTAGGCTCTGCTTCTAACTTGGGCCCAAATTGTAAAATGGTCTTATCTATTGGCGATTTCGTCCCAATTCACATTCCAAGTGATATTCGGCATGCTAATTACATTGCCGGTTGCGAAATTGCATTATCTCTTATAGTTTCCGAGATATGGACTATCAATAATTTACACCTTAGGCTCTGCTTCTAACTTGGGCCCAATTTGTAAAATGGTCTTATCTATTGGCGATTTCGTTCCAATTCACATTCCAAGTAATATTCGGCATGCTAATTACATTGCCGGTTGCCAAATTGCATTATCTCTTATAGTTTCCGAGATATGGACTATCGATAATTTTCACCTTAGGCTCTGCTTCTAACTTGGGCCCAAATTGTAAAATGGTCTTATCTATTGGCGATTTCGTTCCAATTCACATTCCAAGTAATATTCGGCATGCTAATTACATTGCCGGTTGCCAAATTGCATTATCTCTTATAGTTTCCGAGATATGGACTATCGATAATTTACACCTTAGGCTCTGCTTCTAACTTGGGCCCAAATTGTAAAATGGCCTTATCTATTGGCGATTTCGTTCCAATTCACATTCCAAGTAATATTCGGCATGCTAATTACATTGCCGGTTGCCAAATTGCATTATCTCTTATAGTTTCCGAGATATGGACTATCGATAATTTACACCTTAGGCTCTGCTTCTAACTTGGGCCCAAATTGTAAAATGGTCTTATCTATTGGCGATTTCGTTGCAATTCACATTCCAAGTACTATTCGGCATGCTAATTACATTGCCGGTTGCCAAATTGCATTATCTCTTATAGTTTCCGAGATATACTCTATCGATAATTTACACCTTAGGCTCTGCTTCTAACTTGGGCCCAAATTGTAAAATGGCCTTATCTATTGGCGATTTCGTTCCAATTCACATTCCAAGTAATATTCGGCATGCTAATTACATTGCCGGTTGCCAAATTGCATTATCTCTTATAGTTTCCGAGATATGGACTATCGATAATTTACACCTTAAGCTCTGCTTCTAACTTGGGCCCAAATTGTAAAATGGTCTTATCTATTGGCGATTTCGTTCCAATTCACACTCCAAGTAATATTCGGCATGCTAATTACATTGCCGGTTGCGAAATTGCATTATCTCTTATAGTTTCCGAGATATGGACTATCGATAATTTACACCTTAGGCTCTGCTTCTAACTTGGGCCCAAATTGTAAAATGGTCTTATCTATTGGCGATTTCGTTCCAATTCACATTCCAAGTAGTATTCGGCATGCTAATTACATTGCCGGTTGCCAAATTGCATTATCTCTTATAGTTTCCGAGATATGGACTATCGATAATTTACACCTTAGGCTCTGCTTCTAACTTGGGCCCAAATTGTAAAATGGTCTTATCTATTGGCGATTTCGTTCCAATTCACATTCCAAGTAATATTCGGCATGCTAATTACATTGCCGGTTGCCAAATTGCATTATCTCTTATAGTTTCCGAGATATGGACTATCGATAATTTACACCTTAGGCTCTGCTTCTAACTTGGGCCCAAATTGTAAAATGGTCTTATCTATTGGCGATTTCGTCCCAATTCACATTCCAAGTGATATTCGGCATGCTAATTTCATTGCCGGTTGCGAAATTGCATTATCTCTTATAGTTTCCGAGATATGGACTATCAATAATTTACACCTTAGGCTCTGCTTCTAACTTGGGCCCAATTTGTAAAATGGTCTTATCTATTGGCGATTTCGTTCCAATTCACATTCCAAGTAATATTCGGCATGCTAATTACATTGCCGGTTGCCAAAGTGCATTATCTCTTATAGTTTCCGAGATATGGACTATCGATAATTTACACCATAGGCTCTGCTGCTAACTTGGGCCCAAATTGTAAAATGGTCTTATCTATTGGCGATTTCGTTCCAATTCACATTCCAAGTAATATTCGGCATGCTAATTACATTGCCGTTTGCCAAATTGCATTATCTCTTATAGTTTCCGAGATATGGACTATCGATAATTTACACCTTAGGCTCTGCTTCTAACTTGCTCCCAAATTGTAAAATGGTCTTATCTATTGGCGATTTCGTTCCAATTCACATTCCAAGTAATATTCGGCATGCTAATTACATTGCCGGTTGCCAAATTGCATTATCTCTTATAGTTTCCGAGATATGGACTATCGATAATTTACACCTTAGGCTCTGCTTCTAACTTGGGCCCAAATTGTAAAATGGTCTTATCTATTGGCGATTTCGTTCCAATTCACATTCCAAGTAATATTCGGCATGCTAATTACATTGCCGGTTGCCAAATTGCATTATCTCTTATAGTTTCCGAGATATGGACTATCGATAATTTTCACCTTAGGCTCTGCTTCTAACTTGGGCCCAAATTGTAAAATGGTCTTATCTATTGGCGATTTCGTTCCAATTCACATTCCAAGTAATATTCGGCATGCTAATTACATTGCCGGTTGCCAAATTGCATTATCTCTTATAGTTTCCGAGATATGGACTATCGATAATTTACACCTTAGGCTCTGCTTCTAACTTGGGCCCAAATTGTAAAATGGCCTTATCTATTGGCGATTTCGTTCCAATTCACATTCCAAGTAATATTCGGCATGCTAATTACATTGCCGGTTGCCAAATTGCATTATCTCTTATAGTTTCCGAGATATGGACTATCGATAATTTACACCTTAGGCTCTGCTTCTAACTTGGGCCCAAATTGTAAAATGGTCTTATCTATTGGCGATTTCGTTGCAATTCACATTCCAAGTACTATTCGGCATGCTAATTACATTGCCGGTTGCCAAATTGCATTATCTCTTATAGTTTCCGAGATATACTCTATCGATAATTTACACCTTAGGCTCTGCTTCTAACTTGGGCCCAAATTGTAAAATGGCCTTATCTATTGGCGATTTCGTTCCAATTCACATTCCAAGTAATATTCGGCATGCTAATTACATTGCCGGTTGCCAAATTGCATTATCTCTTATAGTTTCCGAGATATGGACTATCGATAATTTACACCTTAAGCTCTGCTTCTAACTTGGGCCCAAATTGTAAAATGGTCTTATCTATTGGCGATTTCGTTCCAATTCACACTCCAAGTAATATTCGGCATGCTAATTACATTGCCGGTTGCGAAATTGCATTATCTCTTATAGTTTCCGAGATATGGACTATCGATAATTTACACCTTAGGCTCTGCTTCTAACTTGGGCCCAAATTGTAAAATGGTCTTATCTATTGGCGATTTCGTTCCAATTCACATTCCAAGTAGTATTCGGCATGCTAATTACATTGCCGGTTGCCAAATTGCATTATCTCTTATAGTTTCCGAGATATGGACTATCGATAATTTACACCTTAGGCTCTGCTTCTAACTTGGGCCCAAATTGTAAAATGGTCTTATCTATTGGCGATTTCGTTCCAATTCACATTCCAAGTAATATTCGGCATGCTAATTACATTGCCGGTTGCCAAATTGCATTATCTCTTATAGTTTCCGAGATATGGACTATCGATAATTTACACCTTAGGCTCTGCTTCTAACTTGGGCCCAAATTGTAAAATGGTCTTATCTATTGGCGATTTCGTCCCAATTCACATTCCAAGTGATATTCGGCATGCTAATTTCATTGCCGGTTGCGAAATTGCATTATCTCTTATAGTTTCCGAGATATGGACTATCAATAATTTACACCTTAGGCTCTGCTTCTAACTTGGGCCCAATTTGTAAAATGGTCTTATCTATTGGCGATTTCGTTCCAATTCACATTCCAAGTAATATTCGGCATGCTAATTACATTGCCGGTTGCCAAAGTGCATTATCTCTTATAGTTTCCGAGATATGGACTATCGATAATTTACACCATAGGCTCTGCTGCTAACTTGGGCCCAAATTGTAAAATGGTCTTATCTATTGGCGATTTCGTTCCAATTCACATTCCAAGTAATATTCGGCATGCTAATTACATTGCCGTTTGCCAAATTGCATTATCTCTTATAGTTTCCGAGATATGGACTATCGATAATTTACACCTTAGGCTCTGCTTCTAACTTGCTCCCAAATTGTAAAATGGTCTTATCTATTGGCGATTTCGTTCCAATTCACATTCCAAGTAATATTCGGCATGCTAATTACATTGCCGGTTGCCAAATTGCATTATCTCTTATAGTTTCCGAGATATGGACTATCGATAATTTACACCTTAGGCTCTGCTTCTAACTTGGGCCCAAATTGTAAAATGGTCTTATCTATTGGCGATTTCGTTCCAATTCACATTCCAAGTAATATTCGGCATGCTAATTACATTGCCGGTTGCCAAATTGAATTATCTCTTATAGTTTCCGAGATATGGACTATCGATAATTTAAACCTTAGGCTCTGCTTCTAACTTGGGCCCAAATTGTAAAATGGTCTTACCTATTGGCGATTTCGTTCCAATTCACATTCCAAGTAATATTCGGCATGCTAATTACATTGCCGGTTGCCATATTACATTATCTCTTATAGTTTCCGAGATATGGACTATCGATAATTTACACCTTAGGCTCTGCTTCTAACTTGGGCCCAAATTGTAAAATGGTCTTATCTATTGGCGATTTCGTTCCAATTCACATTCCAAGTAATATTCGGCATGCTAATTACATTGCCGGTTGCCAAATTGAATTATCTCTTATAGTTTCCGAGATATGGACTATCGATAATTTACACCTTAGGCTCTGCTTCTAACTTGGGCCCAAATTGTAAAATGGTCTTACCTATTGGCGATTTCGTTCCAATTCACATTCCAAGTAATATTCGGCATGCTAATTACATTGCCGGTTGCCAAATTGCATTATCTCTTAGAGTTTCCGAGATATGGACTATCGATAATTTACACCTTAGGCTCTGCTTCTAACTTGGGCCCAAATTGTAAAATGGTCTTATCTATTGGCGATTTCGTCCCAATTCACATTCCAAGTAATATTCGGCATGCTAATTACATTGCCGGTTGCCAAATTGCATTATCTCTTATAGTTTCCGAGATATGGACTATCGATAATTTACACCTTAGGCTCTGCTTCTAACTTGGGCCCAAATTGTAAAATGGTCTTATCTATTGGCGATTTCGTCCCAATTCACATTCCAAGTGATTTTCGGCATGCTAATTACATTGCCGGTTGCGAAATTGCATTATCTCTTATAGTTTCCGAGATATGGACTATCAATAATTTACACCTTAGGCTCTGCTTCTAACTTGGGCCCAAATTGTAAAATGGTCTTATCTATTGGCGATTTCGTTCCAATTCACATTCCAGGTAATATTCGGCATGCTAATTACATTGCCGGTTGCCAAATTGCATTATCTCTTATAGTTTCCGAGATATGGACTATCGAAAATTTACACCTTAGGCTCTGCTTCTAACTTGGGCCCAAATTGTAAAATGGTCTTATCTATTGGCGATTTCGTTGCAATTCACATTCCAAGTAATATTCGGCATGCTAATTACATTGCCGGTTGCCAAATTGCATTATCTCTTATAGTTTCCGAGATATGGACTATCGATAATTTACACCTTAGGCTCTGCTTCTAACTTGGGCTCAAATTGTAAAATGGTCTTATCTATTGGCGATTTCGTTCCAATTCACATTCCAAGTAATATTCGGCATGCTAATTACATTGCCGGTTGCCAAATTGCATTATCTCTTATAGTTTCCGAGATATGGACTATCGATAATTTACACCTTAGGCTCTGCTTCTAACTTGGGCCCAAATTGTAAAATGGTCTTATCTATTGGCGATTTCGTTCCAAATCACACTCCAAGTAATATTCGGCATGCTAATTACATTGCCGGTTGCGAAATTGTATTATCTCTTATAGTTTCCGAGATATGGACTATCGATAATTTACACCTTAGGCTCTGCTTCTAACTTGGGCCCAAATTGTAAAATGGTCTTATCTATTGGCGATTTCGTTCCAATTCACATTCCAAGTAATATTCGGCATGCTAATTACATTGCCGGTTGCCAAATTGCATTATCTCTTATAGTTTCCGAGATATGGTCTATCGATAATTTACACCTTAGGCTCTGCGTCTAACTTGGGCCCAAATTGTAAAATGGTCTTATCTATTGGCGATTTCGTTCCAATTCACATTCCAAGTAATATTCGGCATGCTAATTACATTGCCGGTTGCCAAATTGCATTATCTCTTATAGTTTCCGAGATATGGACTATCGATAATTTACACCTTAGGCTCTGCTTCTAACTTGGGCCCAAATTGTAAAATGGTCTTATCTATTGGCGATTTCGTCCCAATTCACATTCCAAGTGATATTCGGCATGCTAATTACATTGCCGGTTGCGAAATTGCATTATCTCTTATAGTTTCCGAGATATGGACTATCAATAATTTACACCTTAGGCTCTGCTTCTAACTTGGGCCCAATTTGTAAAATGGTCTTATCTATTGGCGATTTCGTTCCAATTCACATTCCAAGTAATATTCGGCATGCTAATTACATTGCCGGTTGCCAAATTGCATTATCTCTTATAGTTTCCGAGATATGGACTATCGATAATTTACACCTTAGGCTCTGCTTCTAACTTGGGCCCAAATTGTAAAATGGTCTTATCTATTGGCGATTTCGTTCCAATTCACATTCCAAGTAATAATCGGCATGCTAATTACATTGCCGGTTGCCAAATTGCATTATCTCTTATAGTTTCCGAGATATGGACTATCGATAATTTACACCATAGGCTCTGCTTCTAACTTGGGCCCAAATTGTAAAATGGTCTTATCTATTGGCGATTTCGTTCCAATTCACATTCCAAGGAATATTCGGCATGCTAATTACATTGCCGGTTGCCAAATTGCATTATCTCTTATAGTTTCCGAGATATGGACTATCGATAATTTACACCTTAGGCTCTGCTTCTAACTTGGGCCCAAATTGTAAAATGGTCTTATCTATTGGCGATTTCGTTCCAATTCACATTCCAAGTAATATTCGGCATGCTAATTACATTGCCGGTTGCCAAATTGCATTATCTCTTATAGTTTCCGAGATATAGACTATCGATAATTTACACCTTAGGCTCTGCTTCTAATTTGGGCCCAAATTGTAAAATGGTCTTATCTATTGGCGATTTCGTTCCAATTCACATTCCAAGTAACATTCGGCATGCTAATTACATTGCCGGTTGCCAAATTGCATTATCTCTTATAGTTTCCGAGATATGGACTATCGATAATTTACACCTTAGGCTCTGCTTCTAACTTGGGCCCAAATTGTAAAATGGTCTTATCTATTGGCGATTTCGTCCCAATTCACATTCCAAGTGATATTCGGCATGCTAATTACATTGCCGGTTGCGAAATTGCATTATCTCTTATAGTTTCCGAGATATGGACTATCAATAATTTACACCTTAGGCTCTGCTTCTAACTTGGGCCCAAATTGTAAAATGGTCTTATCTATTGGCGATTTCGTTCCAATTCACATTCCAAGTAGTATTCGGCATGCTAATTACATTGCCGGTTGCCAAATTGCATTATCTCTTATAGTTTCCGAGATATGGACTATCGATAATTTACACCTTAGGCTCTGCTTCTAACTTGGGCCCAAATTGTAAAATGGTCTTATCTATTGGCGATTTCGTTGCAATTCACATTCCAAGTAATATTCGGCATGCTAATTACATTGCCGGTTGCCAAATTGCATTATCTCTTATAGTTTCCGAGATATGGACTATCGATAATTTACACCTTAGGCTCTGCTTCTAACTTGGGCCCAAATTGTAAAATGGTCTTATCTATTGGCGATTTCGTTCCAATTCACATTCCAAGTAATATTCGGCAAGCTAATTACATTGCCGGTTGCCAAATTGCATTATCTCTTATAGTTTCCGAGATATGGACTATCGATAATTTACACCTTAGGCTCTGCTTCTAACTTGGGCCCAAATTGTAAAATGGTCTTATCTATTGGCGATTTCGTCCCAATTCACATTCCAAGTGATATTCGGCATGCTAATTACATTGCCGGTTGCGAAATTGCATTATCTCTTATAGTTTCCGAGATATGGACTATCAATAATTTACACCTTAGGCTCTGCTTCTAACTTGGGCCCAAATTTTAAAATGGTCTTATCTAGTGGCGATTTCGTTCCAATTCACATTCCAAGTAAAATTCGGCATGCTAATTACATTGCCCGTTGTCATATTGCATTATCTCTTATAGTTTCCGAGATATGGACTATCGATAATGTACACCTTAGGCTCTGCTTCTAACTTGGGCCCAAATTGTAAAATGGTCTTATCTATTGGCGATTTCGTCCCAATTCACATTCCAAGTGATATTCGGCATGCTAATTACATTGCCGGTTACCAAATTGCATTATCTCTTATAGTTTCCGAGATATGGACTATCGATAATTTACACCTTAGGCTCTGCTTCTAACTTGGGCCCAAATTGTAAAATGGTCTTATCTATTGGCGATTTCGTTCCAATTCACATTCCAAGTAATATTCGGCATGCTAATTACATTGCCGGTTGCCAAATTGCATTATCTCTTATAGTTTCCGAGATATGGACTATCGATAATTTACACCTTAGGCTCTGCTTCTAACTTGGGCCCAAATAGTAAAATGGTCTTATCTATTGGCGATTTCGTCCCAATTCACATTCCAAGTGATATTCGGCATGCTAATGACATTGCCGGTTGCGAAATTGCATTATCTCTTATAGTTTCCGAGATATGGGCTATCAATAATTTACACCTTAGGCTCTGCTTCTAACTTGGGCCCAAATTGTAAAATGGTCTTATCTATTGGCGATTTCGTTCCAATTCACATTCCAAGTAATATTCGGCATGCTAATTACATTGCCGGTTGCCAAATTGCATTATCTCTTATAGTTTCCGAGATATGGACTATCGATAATTTACACCTTAGGCTCTGCTTCTAACTTGGGCCCAAATTGTAAAATAGTCTTATCTATTGGCGATTTCGTTCCAATTCACATTCCAAGTAATATTCGGCATGCTAATTACATTGCCGGTTGCCAAATTGCATTATCTCTTATAGTTTCCGAGATATGGACTATCGATAATTTACACCTTAGGCTCTGCTTCTAACTTGGGCCCAAATTGTAAAATGGTCTTATCTATTGGCGATTTCGTTCCAATTCACATTCCAAGTAATATTCGGCATGCTAATTACATTGCCGGTTGCCAAATTACATTATCTCTTATAGTTTCCGAGATATGGACTATCGATTATTTACACCTTAGGCTCTGCTTCTAACTTGGGCCCAAATTGTAAAATGGTCTTATCTATTGGCGATTTCATCCCAATTCACATTCCAAGTGATATTCGGCATGCTAATTACATTGCCACTTGCGAAATTGCATTATCTCTTATAGTTTCCGAGATATGGACTATCAATAATTTACACCTTAGGCTCTGCTTCTAACTTGGGCCCAAATTGTAAAATGGTCTTATCTATTGGCGATTTCGTTCCAATTCACATTCCAAGTAATATTCGGCATGCTAATTACATTGCCGGTTGCCAAATTGCATTATCTCTTATAGTTTCCGAGATATGGACTATCGATAATTTACACCTTAGGCTCTGCTTCTAACTTGGGCCCAAATTGTAAAATGGTCTTATCTATTGGCGATTTCGTTCCAATTCACATTCCAAGTAATATTCGGCATGCTAATTACATTGCCGGTTGCCAAATTGCATTATCTCTTATAGTTTCCGAGATATGGACTATCGATAATTTACACCTTAGGCTCTGCTTCTAACTTGGGCCCAAATTGTAAAATGGTCTTATCTATTGGCGATTTCGTTCCAATTCACATTCCAAGTAATATTCGGCATGCTAATTACATTGCCGGTTGCCAAATTGCATTATCTCTTATAGTTTCCGAGATATGGACTATCGATAATTTACACCATAGGCTCTGCTTCTAACTTGGGCCCAAATTGTAAAATGGTCTTATCTATTGGCGATTTCGTTCCAATTCACATTCCAAGTAATATTCGGCATGCTAATTACATTGATGGTTGCCAAATTGCATTATCTCTTATAGTTTCCGAGATATGGACTATCGATAATTTACACCTTAGGCTCTGCTTCTAACTTGGGCCCAAATTGTAAAATGGTCTTATCTATTGGCGATTTCGTCCCAATTCACATTCCAAGTGATATTCGGCATGCTAATTACATTGCCGGTTGCGAAATTGCATTATCTCTTATAGTTTCCGAGATATGGACTATCGATAATTTACACCTTAGGCTCTGCTTCTAACTTGGGCCCAAATTGTAAAATGGTCTTATCTATTGGCGACTTCGTTCCAATTCACATTCCAAGTAATATTCGGCATGCTAATTACATTGCCGGTTGCCAAATTGCATTATCTCTTATAGTTTCCGAGATATGGACTATCGATAATTTACACCTTAGGCTCTGCTTCTAACTTGGGCCCAAATTGTAAAATGGTCTTATCTATTGGCGATTTCGTCCCAATTCACATTCCAAGTGATATTCGGCATGCTAATTACATTGCCGGTTGCGAAATTGCATTATCTCTTATAGTTTCCGAGATATGGACTATCAATAATTTACACCTTAAGCTCTGCTTCTAACTTGGGCCCAAATTGTAAAATGGTCTTATCTAGTGGCGATTTCGTTCCAATTCACATTCCAAGTAAAATTCGGCATGCTAATTACATTGCCGGTTGCCAAATTGCATTATCTCTTATAGTTTCCGAGATATGGACTATCGATAATTTACACCTTAGGCTCTGCTTCTAACTTGGGCCCAAATTGTAAAATGGTCTTATCTATTGGCGATTTCGTCCCAATTCACATTCCAAGTGATATTCGGCATGCTAATTACATTGCCGGTTACCAAATTGCATTATCTCTTATAGTTTCCGAGATATGGACTATCGATAATTTACACCTTAGGCTCTGCTTCTAACTTGGGCCCAAATTGTAAAATGGTCTTATCTATTGGCGATTTCGTTCCAATTCACATTCCAAGTAATATTCGGCATGCTAATTACATTGCCGGTTGCCAAATTGCATTATCTCTTATAGTTTCCGAGATATGGACTATCGATAATTTACACCTTAGGCTCTGCTTCTAACTTGGGCCCAAATTGTAAAATGGTCTTATCTATTGGCGATTTCGTCCCAATTCACATTCCAAGTGATATTCGGCATGCTAATTACATTGCCGGTTGCGAAATTGCATTATCTCTTATAGTTTCCGAGATATGGACTATCAATAATTTACACCTTAGGCTCTGCTTCTAACTTGGGCCCAAATTGTAAAATGGTCTTATCTATTGGCGATTTCGTTCCAATTCACATTCCAAGTAATATTCGGCATGCTAATTACATTGCCGGTTGCCAAATTGCATTATCTCTTATAGTTTCCGAGATATGGACTATCGATAATTTACACCTTAGGCTCTGCTTCTAACTTGGGCCCAAATTGTAAAATGGTCTTATCTATTGGCGATTTCGTCCCAATTCACATTCCAAGTGATATTCGGCATGCTAATTACATTGCCGGTTGCGAAATTGCATTATCTCTTATAGTTTCCGAGATATGGACTATCAATAATTTACACCTTAGGCTCTGCTTCTAACTTGGGCCCAAATTGTAAAATGGTCTTATCTAGTGGCGATTTCGTTTAAATTCGGCATACTTGGAATTCACATTCCAAGTAAAATTCGGCATGCTAATTACATTGCCGGTTGCCAAATTGCATTATCTCTTATAGTTTCCGAGATATGGACTATCGATAATTTACACCTTAGGCTCTGCTTCTAACTTGGGCCCAAATTGTAAAATGGTCTTATCTATTGGCGATTTCGTCCCAATTCACATTCCAAGTGATATTCGGCATGCTAATTACATTGCCGGTTACCAAATTGCATTATCTCTTATAGTTTCCGAGATATGGACTATCGATAATTTACACCTTAGGCTCTGCTTCTAACTTGGGCCCAAATTGTAAAATGGTCTTATCTATTGGCGATTTCGTTCCAATTCACATTCCAAGTAATATTCGGCATGCTAATTACATTGCCGGTTGCCAAATTGCATTATCTCTTATAGTTTCCGAGATATGGACTATCGATAATTTACACCTTAGGCTCTGCTTCTAACTTGGGCCCAAATTGTAAAATGGTCTTATCTATTGGCGATTTCGTCCCAATTCACATTCCAAGTGATATTCGGCATGCTAATTACATTGCAGGTTGCGAAATTGCATTATCTCTTATAGTTTCCGAGATATGGACTATCAATAATTTACACCTTAGGCTCTGCTTCTAACTTGGGCCTAAATTGTAAAATGGTCTTATCTATTGGCGATTTCGTTCCAATTCACATTCCAAGTAATATTCGGCATGCTAATTACATTGCCGGTTGCCAAATTGCATTATCTCTTATAGTTTCCGAGATATGGACTATCGATAATTTACACCTAAGGCTCTGCTTCTAACTTGGGCCCAAATTGTAAAATGGTCTTATCTATTGGCGATTTCGTTCCAATTCACATTCCAAGTAATTATCGGCATGCTAATTACATTGCCGGTTGCCAAATTGCATTATCTCTTATAGTTTCCGAGATATGGACTATCGATAATTTACACCTTAGGCTCTGCTTCTAACTTGGGCCCAAATTGTAAAATGGTCTTATCTATTGGCGATTTCGTTCCAATTCACATTCCAAGTAATATTCGGCATGCTAATTACATTGCCGGTTACCAAATTGCATTATCTCTTATAGTTTCCGAGATATGGACTATCGATAATTTACACCATAGGCTCTGCTTCTAACTTGGGCCCAAATTGTAAAATGGTTTTATCTATTGGCGATTTCGTTCCAATTCACATTCCAAGTAATATTCGGCATGCTAATTACATTGGCGGTTGCCAAATTGCATTATCTCTTATAGTTTCCGAGATATGGACTATCGATAATTTACACCTTAGGCTCTGCTTCTAACTTGCTCCCAAATTGTAAAATGGTCTTATCTATTGGCGATTTCGTTCCAATTCACATTCCAAGTAATATTCGGCATGCTAATTACATTGCCGGTTGCCAAATTCCATTATCTCTTATAGTTTCCGAGATATAGACTATCGATAATTTACACCTTAGGCTCTGCTTCTAATTTGGGCCCAAATTGTAAAATGGTCTTATCTATTGGCGATTTCGTTCCAATTCACATTCCAAGTAATATTCGGCATGCTAATTACATTGCCGGTTGCCAAATTGCATTATCTCTTATAGTTTCCGAGATATGGACTATCGATAATTTACACCTTAGGCTCTGCTTCTAACTTGGGCCCAAATTGTAAAATGGTCTTATCTATTGGCGATTTCGTCCCAATTCACATTCCAAGTGATATTCGGCATGCTAATTACATTGCCGGTTGCGAAATTGCATTATCTCTTATAGTTTCCGAGATATGGACTATCAATAATTTACACCTTAGGCTCTGCTTCTAACTTGGGCCCAAATTGTAAAATGGTCTTATCTATTGGCGATTTCGTTCCAATTCACATTCCAAGTAGTATTCGGCATGCTAATTACATTGCCGGTTGCCAAATTGCATTATCTCTTATAGTTTCCGAGATATGGACTATCGATAATTTACACCTTAGGCTCTGCTTCTAACTTGGGCCCAAATTGTAAAATGGTCTTATCTATTGGCGATCGTTGCACCAACTAATATTCGGCATGCTAATTACATTGCCGGTTGCCAAATTGCATTATCTCTTATAGTTTCCGAGATATGGACTATCGATAATTTACACCTTAGGCTCTGCTTCTAACTTGGGCCCAAATTGTAAAATGGTCTTATCTATTGGCGATTTCGTCCCAATTCACATTCCAAGTGATATTCGGCATGCTAATTACATTGCCGGTTGCGAAATTGCATTATCTCTTACAGTTTCCGAGATATGGACTATCAATAATTTACACCTTAGGCTCTGCTTCTAACTTGGGCCCAAATTGTAAAATGGTCTTATCTATTGGCGATTTCGTTCCAATTCACATTCCAAGTAAAATTCGGCATGCTAATTACATTGCCGGTTGCCAAATTGCATTATCTCTTATAGTTTCCGAGATATGGACTATCGATAATTTACACCTTAGGCTCTGCTTCTAACTTGGGCCCAAATTGTAAAATGGTCTTATCTATTGGCGATTTCGTTCCAATTCACATTCCAAGTAATATTCGGCATGCTAATTACATTGCCGGTTGCCAAATTGCATTATCTCTTATAGTTTCCGAGATATGGACTATCGATAATTTACACCTTAGGCTCTGCTTCTAAATTGGGCCCAAATTGTAAAATGGTCTTATCTATTGGCGATTTCGTTCCAATTCACATTCCAAGTAATATTCGGCATGCTAATTACATTGCCGGTTGCCAAATTGCATTATCTCTTATAGTTTCCGAGATATGGACTATCGATAATTTACACCTTAGGCTCTGCTTCTAACTTGGGCCCAAATTGTAAAATGGTCTTATCTATTGGCGATTTCGTCCCAATTCACATTCCAAGTGATGTTCGGCATGCTAATTACATTGCCGGTTGCGAAATTGCATTATCTCTTATAGTTTCCGAGATATGGACTATCGATAATTTACACCTTAGGCTCTGCTTCTAACTTGGGCCCAAATTGTAAAATGGTCTTGTCTATTGGCGATTTCGTTCCAATTCACATTCCAAGTAATATTCGGCATGCTAATTACATTGCCGGTTGCCAAATTGCATTATCTCTTATAGTTTCCGAGATATGGACTATCGATAATTTACACCTTAGGCTCTGCTTCTAACTTGGGCCCAAATTGTAAAATGGTCTTATCTATTGGCGATTTCGTTGCACCAACTAATATTCGGCATGCTAATTACATTGCCGGTTGCCAAATTGCATTATCTCTTATAGTTTCCGAGATATGGACTATCGATAATTTACACCTTAGGCTCTGCTTCTAACTTGGGCCCAAATTGTAAAATGGTCTTATCTATTGGCGATTTCGTCCCAATTCACATTCCAAGTGATATTCGGCATGCTAATTACATTGCCGGTTGCGAAATTGCATTATCTCTTACAGTTTCCGAGATATGGACTATCAATAATTTACACCTTAGGCTCTGCTTCTAACTTGGGCCCAAATTGTAAAATGGTCTTATCTATTGGCGATTTCGTTCCAATTCACATTCCAAGTAAAATTCGGCATGCTAATTACATTGCCGGTTGCCAAATTGCATTATCTCTTATAGTTTCCGAGATATGGACTATCGATAATTTACACCTTAGGCTCTGCTTCTAACTTGGGCCCAAATTGTAAAATGGTCTTATCTATTGGCGATTTCGTTCCAATTCACATTCCAAGTAATATTCGGCATGCTAATTACATTGCCGGTTGCCAAATTGCATTATCTCTTATAGTTTCCGAGATATGGACTATCGATAATTTACACCTTAGGCTCTGCTTCTAAATTGGGCCCAAATTGTAAAATGGTCTTATCTATTGGCGATTTCGTTCCAATTCACATTCCAAGTAATATTCGGCATGCTAATTACATTGCCGGTTGCCAAATTGCATTATCTCTTATAGTTTCCGAGATATGGACTATCGATAATTTACACCTTAGGCTCTGCTTCTAACTTGGGCCCAAATTTACACCTTAGGCTCTGCTTCTAACTTGGGCCCAAATTGTAAAATGGTCTTATCTATTGGCGATTTCGTTCCAATTCACATTCCAAGTAATATTCGGCATGCTAATTACATTGCCGGTTGCGAAATTGCATTATCTCTTATAGTTTCCGAGATATGGACTATCGATAATTTACACCTTAGGCTCTGCTTCTAACTTGGGCCCAAATTGTAAAATGGTCTTGTCTATTGGCGATTTCGTTCCAATTCACATTCCAAGTAATATTCGGCATGCTAATTACATTGCCGGTTGCCAAATTGCATTATCTCTTATAGTTTCCGAGATATGGACTATCGATAATTTACACCTTAGGCTCTGCTTCTAACTTGGGCCCAAATTGTAAAATGGTCTTATCTATTGGCGATTTCGTCCCAATTCACATTCCAAGTGATATTCGGCGTGCTAATTACATTGCCGGTTGCGAAATTGCATTATCACTTATAGTTTCCGAGATATGGACTATCAATAATTTACACCTTAGGCTCTGCTTCTAACTTGGGCCCAAATTGTAAAATGGTCTTATCTATTGGCGATTTCGTTCCAATTCACATTCCAAGTAATATTCGGCATGCTAATTACATTGCCGGTTGCCAAATTGCATTATCTCTTATAGTTTCCGAGATATGGACTATCGATAATTTACACCTTAGGCTCTGCTTCTAACTTGGGCCCAAATTGTAAAATGGTCTTATCTATTGGCGATTTCGTTCCAATTCACATTCCAAGTAATATTCGGCATGCTAATTACATTGCCGGTTGCCAAATTGCATTATTTCTTATAGTTTCCGAGATATGGACTATCGATAATTTACACCATAGGCTCTGCTTCTAACTTGGGCCCAAATTGTAAAATGGTCTTATATATTGGCGATTTCGTTCCAATTCACATTCCAAGTAATATTCGGCATGCTAATTACATTGCCGGTTGCCAAATTGCATTATCTCTTATAGTTTCCGAGATATGGACTATCGATAATTTACACCTTAGGCTCTGCTTCTAACTTGCTCCTAAATTGTAAAATGGTCTTATCTATTGGCGATTTCGTTCCAATTCACATTCCAAGTAATATTCGGCATGCTAATTACATTGCCGGTTGCCAAATTGCATTATCTCTTATAGTTTCCGAGATATGGACTATCGATAATTTACACCTTAGGCTCTGCTTCTAACTTGGGCCCAAATTGTAAAATGGTCTTATCTATTGGCGATTTCGTTCCAATTCACATTCCAAGTAATATTCGGCATGTTAATTACATTGCCGGTTGCCAAATTGAATTATCTCTTATAGTTTCCGAGATATGGACTATCGATAATTTACACCTTAGGCTCTGCTTCTAACTTGGGCCCAAATTGTAAAATGGTCTTACCTATTGGCGATTTCGTTCCAATTCACATTCCAAGTAATATTCGGCATGCTAATTACATTGCCGGTTGCCAAATTGAATTATCTCTTATAGTTTCCGAGATATGGACTATCGATAATTTACACCTTAGGCTCTGCTTCTAACTTGGGCCCAAATTGTAAAATGGTCTTATCTATTGGCGATTTCGTTCCAATTCGCATTCCAAGTAATATTCGGCATGCTAATTACATTGCCGGTTGCCAAATTGCATTATCTCTTATAGTTTCCGAGATACGGACTATCGATAATTTACACCTTAGGCTCTGCTTCTAACTTGGGCCCAAATTGTAAAATGGTCTTACCTATTGGCGATTTCGTTCCAATTCACATTCCAAGTGATATTCGGCATGCTAATTACATTGCCGGTTGCGAAATTGCATTATCTCTTATAGTTTCCGAGATATGGACTATCAGTAATTTACACCTTAGGCTCTGCTTCTAACTTGGGCCCAAATTGTAAAATGGTCTTATCTATTGGCGATTTCGTTCCAATTCACATTCCAAGTAATATTCGGCATGCCAATTACATTGCCGGTTGCCAAATTGCATTATCTCTTATAGTTTCCGAGATATGGACTATCGATAATTTACACCTTAGGCTCTGCTTCTAACTTGGGCCCAAATTATAAAATGGTCTTATCTATTGGCAATTTCGTTCCAATTCACATTCCAAGTAATATTCGGCATGCTAATTACATTGCCGGTTGCCAAATTGCATTATCTCTTATAGTTTCCGAGATATGGACTATCGATAATTTACACCTTAGGCTCTGCTTCTAACTTGGGCCCAAATTGTAAAATGGTCTTCTCTATTGGCGATTTCGTTCCAATTCACATTCCAAGTAATATTCGGCATGCTAATTACATTGCCGGTTGCCAAATTGAATTATCTCTTATAGTTTCCGAGATATGGACTATCGATAATTTACACCTTAGGCTCTGCTTCTAACTTGGGCCCAAATTGTAAAATGGTCTTACCTATTGGCGATTTCGTTCCAATTCACATTCCAAGTAATATTCGGCATGCTAATTACATTGCCGGTTGCCAAATTGCATTATCTCTTAGAGTTTCCGAGATATGGACTATCGATAATTTACACCTTAGGCTCTGCTTCTAACTTGGGCCCAAATTGTAAAATGGTCTTATCTATTGGCGATTTCGTCCCAATTCACATTCCAAGTAATATTCGGCATGCTAATTACATTGCCGGTTGCCAAATTGCATTATCTCTCATAGTTTCCGAGATATGGACTATCGATAATTTACACCTTAGGCTCTGCTTCTAACTTGGGCCCAAATTGTAAAATGGTCTTATCTATTGGCGATTTCGTCCCAATTCACATTCCAAGTGATTTTCGGCATGCTAATTACATTGCCGGTTGCGAAATTGCATTATCTCTTATAGTTTCCGAGATATGGACTATCAATAATTTACACCTTAGGCTCTGCTTCTAACTTGGGCCCAAATTGTAAAATGGTCTTATCTATTGGCGATTTCGTTCCAATTCACATTCCAGGTAATATTCGGCATGCTAATTACATTGCCGGTTGCCAAATTGCATTATCTCTTATAGTTTCCGAGATATGGACTATCGATAATTTACACCTTAGGCTCTGCTTCTAACTTGGGCCCAAATTGTAAAATGGTCTTATCTATTGGCGATTTCGTTCCAAATCACACTCCAAGTAATATTCGGCATGCTAATTACATTGCCGGTTGCGAAATTGTATTATCTCTTATAGTTTCCGAGATATGGACTATCGATAATTTACACCTTAGGCTCTGCTTCTAACTTGGGCCCAAATTGTAAAATGGTCTTATCTATTGGCGATTTCGTCCCAATTCACATTCCAAGTAATATTCGGCATGCTAATTACATTGCCGGTTGCCAAATTGCATTATCTCTTATAGTTTCCGAGATATGGACTATCGATAATTTACACCTTAGGCTCTGCTTCTAACTTGGGCTCAAATTGTAAAATGGTCTTATCTATTGGCGATTTCGTTCCAATTCACATTCCAAGTAATATTCGGCATGCTAATTACATTGCCGGTTGCCAAATTGCATTATCTCTTATAGTTTCCGAGATATGGACTATCGATAATTTACACCTTAGGCTCTGCTTCTAACTTGGGCCCAAATTGTAAAATGGTCTTATCTATTGGCGATTTCGTTCCAAATCACATTCCAGGTAATATTCGGCATGCTAATTACATTGCCGGTTGCCAAATTGCATTATCTCTTATAGTTTCCGAGATATGGACTATCGATAATTTACACCTTAGGCTCTGCTTCTAACTTGGGCCCAAATTGTAAAATGGTCTTATCTATTGGCGATTTCGTTCCAAATCACACTCCAAGTAATATTCGGCATGCTAATTACATTGCCGGTTGCGAAATTGTATTATCTCTTATAGTTTCCGAGATATGGACTATCGATAATTTACACCTTAGGCTCTGCTTCTAACTTGGGCCCAAATTGTAAAATGGTCTTATCTATTGGCGATTTCGTCCCAATTCACATTCCAAGTAATATTCGGCATGCTAATTACATTGCCGGTTGCCAAATTGCATTATCTCTTATAGTTTCCGAGATATGGACTATCGATAATTTACACCTTAGGCTCTGCTTCTAACTTGGGCTCAAATTGTAAAATGGTCTTATCTATTGGCGATTTCGTTCCAATTCACATTCCAAGTAATATTCGGCATGCTAATTACATTGCCGGTTGCCAAATTGCATTATCTCTTATAGTTTCCGAGATATGGACTATCGATAATTTACACCTTAGGCTCTGCTTCTAACTTGGGCCCAAATTGTAAAATGGTCTTATCTATTGGCGATTTCGTTCCAAATCACACTCCAAGTAATATTCGGCATGCTAATTACATTGCCGGTTGCGAAATTGTATTATCTCTTATAGTTTCCGAGATATGGACTATCGATAATTTACACCTTAGGCTCTGCTTCTAACTTGGGCCCAAATTGTAAAATGGTCTTATCTATTGGCGATTTCGTTCCAATTCACATTCCAAGTAATATTCGGCATGCTAATTACATTGCCGGTTGCCAAATTGCATTATCTCTTATAGTTTCCGAGATATGGTCTATCGATAATTTACACCTTAGGCTCTGCTTCTAACTTGGGCCCAAATTGTAAAATGGTCTTATCTATTGGCGATTTCGTTCCAATTCACATTCCAAGTAATATTCGGCATGCTAATTACATTGCCGGTTGCCAAATTGAATTATCTCTTATAGTTTCCGAGATATGGACTATCGATAATTTACACCTTAGGCTCTGCTTCTAACTTGGGCCCAAATTGTAAAATGGTCTTACCTATTGGCGATTTCGTTCCAATTCACATTCCAAGTAATATTCGGCATGCTAATTACATTGCCGGTTGCCAAATTGCATTATCTCTTAGAGTTTCCGAGATATGGACTATCGATAATTTACACCTTAGGCTCTGCTTCTAACTTGGGCCCAAATTGTAAAATGGTCTTATCTATTGGCGATTTCGTCCCAATTCACATTCCAAGTAATATTCGGCATGCTAATTACATTGCCGGTTGCCAAATTGCATTATCTCTTATAGTTTCCGAGATATGGACTATCGATAATTTACACCTTAGGCTCTGCTTCTAACTTGGGCCCAAATTGTAAAATGGTCTTATCTATTGGCGATTTCGTCCCAATTCACATTCCAAGTGATTTTCGGCATGCTAATTACATTGCCGGTTGCGAAATTGCATTATCTCTTATAGTTTCCGAGATATGGACTATCAATAATTTACACCTTAGGCTCTGCTTCTAACTTGGGCCCAAATTGTAAAATGGTCTTATCTATTGGCGATTTCGTTCCAATTCACATTCCAGGTAATATTCGGCATGCTAATTACATTGCCGGTTGCCAAATTGCATTATCTCTTATAGTTTCCGAGATATGGACTATCGATAATTTACACCTTAGGCTCTGCTTCTAACTTGGGCCCAAATTGTAAAATGGTCTTATCTATTGGCGATTTCGTTCCAAATCACACTCCAAGTAATATTCGGCATGCTAATTACATTGCCGGTTGCGAAATTGTATTATCTCTTATAGTTTCCGAGATATGGACTATCGATAATTTACACCTTAGGCTCTGCTTCTAACTTGGGCCCAAATTGTAAAATGGTCTTATCTATTGGCGATTTCGTCCCAATTCACATTCCAAGTAATATTCGGCATGCTAATTACATTGCCGGTTGCCAAATTGCATTATCTCTTATAGTTTCCGAGATATGGACTATCGATAATTTACACCTTAGGCTCTGCTTCTAACTTGGGCTCAAATTGTAAAATGGTCTTATCTATTGGCGATTTCGTTCCAATTCACATTCCAAGTAATATTCGGCATGCTAATTACATTGCCGGTTGCCAAATTGCATTATCTCTTATAGTTTCCGAGATATGGACTATCGATAATTTACACCTTAGGCTCTGCTTCTAACTTGGGCCCAAATTGTAAAATGGTCTTATCTATTGGCGATTTCGTTCCAAATCACATTCCAGGTAATATTCGGCATGCTAATTACATTGCCGGTTGCCAAATTGCATTATCTCTTATAGTTTCCGAGATATGGACTATCGATAATTTACACCTTAGGCTCTGCTTCTAACTTGGGCCCAAATTGTAAAATGGTCTTATCTATTGGCGATTTCGTTCCAAATCACACTCCAAGTAATATTCGGCATGCTAATTACATTGCCGGTTGCGAAATTGTATTATCTCTTATAGTTTCCGAGATATGGACTATCGATAATTTACACCTTAGGCTCTGCTTCTAACTTGGGCCCAAATTGTAAAATGGTCTTATCTATTGGCGATTTCGTCCCAATTCACATTCCAAGTAATATTCGGCATGCTAATTACATTGCCGGTTGCCAAATTGCATTATCTCTTATAGTTTCCGAGATATGGACTATCGATAATTTACACCTTAGGCTCTGCTTCTAACTTGGGCTCAAATTGTAAAATGGTCTTATCTATTGGCGATTTCGTTCCAATTCACATTCCAAGTAATATTCGGCATGCTAATTACATTGCCGGTTGCCAAATTGCATTATCTCTTATAGTTTCCGAGATATGGACTATCGATAATTTACACCTTAGGCTCTGCTTCTAACTTGGGCCCAAATTGTAAAATGGTCTTATCTATTGGCGATTTCGTTCCAAATCACATTCCAGGTAATATTCGGCATGCTAATTACATTGCCGGTTGCCAAATTGCATTATCTCTTATAGTTTCCGAGATATGGACTATCGATAATTTACACCTTAGGCTCTGCTTCTAACTTGGGCCCAAATTGTAAAATGGTCTTATCTATTGGCGATTTCGTTCCAAATCACACTCCAAGTAATATTCGGCATGCTAATTACATTGCCGGTTGCGAAATTGTATTATCTCTTATAGTTTCCGAGATATGGACTATCGATAATTTACACCTTAGGCTCTGCTTCTAACTTGGGCCCAAATTGTAAAATGGTCTTATCTATTGGCGATTTCGTCCCAATTCACATTCCAAGTAATATTCGGCATGCTAATTACATTGCCGGTTGCCAAATTGCATTATCTCTTATAGTTTCCGAGATATGGACTATCGATAATTTACACCTTACGCTCTGCTTCTAACTTGGGCTCAAATTGTAAAATGGTCTTATCTATTGGCGATTTCGTTCCAATTCACATTCCAAGTAATATTCGGCATGCTAATTACATTGCCGGTTGCCAAATTGCATTATCTCTTATAGTTTCCGAGATATGGACTATCGATAATTTACACCTTAGGCTCTGCTTCTAACTTGGGCCCAAATTGTAAAATGGTCTTATCTATTGGCGATTTCGTTCCAAATCACACTCCAAGTAATATTCGGCATGCTAATTACATTGCCGGTTGCGAAATTGTATTATCTCTTATAGTTTCCGAGATATGGACTATCGATAATTTACACCTTAGGCTCTGCTTCTAACTTGGGCCCAAATTGTAAAATGGTCTTATCTATTGGCGATTTCGTTCCAATTCACATTCCAAGTAATATTCGGCATGCTAATTACATTGCCGGTTGCCAAATTGCATTATCTCTTATAGTTTCCGAGATATGGTCTATCGATAATTTACACCTTAGGCTCTGCTTCTAACTTGGGCCCAAATTGTAAAATGGTCTTATCTATTGGCGATTTCGTTCCAATTCACATTCCAAGTAATATTCGGCATGCTAATTACATTGCCGGTTGCCAAATTGCATTATCTCTTATAGTTTCCGAGATATGGACTATCGATAATTTACACCTTAGGCTCTGCTTCTAACTTGGGCCCAAATTGTAAAATGGTCTTATCTATTGGCGATTTCGTCCCAATTCACATTCCAAGTGATTCTCGGCATGCTAATTACATTGCCGGTTGCGAAATTGCATTATCTCTTATAGTTTCCGAGATATGGACTATCAATAATTTACACCTTAGGCTCTGCTTCTAACTTGGGCCCAAATTGTAAAATGGTCTTATCTATTGGCGATTTCGTTCCAATTCACATTCCAGGTAATATTCGGCATGCTAATTACATTGCCGGTTGCCAAATTGCATTATCTCTTATAGTTTCCGAGATATGGACTATCGATAATTTACACCTTAGGCTCTGCTTCTAACTTGGGCCCAAATTATAAAATGGTCTTATCTATTGGCGATTTCGTTCCAAATCACACTCCAAGTAATATTCGGCATGCTAATTACATTGCCGGTTGCGAAATTGTATTATCTCTTATAGTTTCCGAGATATGGACTATCGATAATTTACACCTTAGGCTCTGCTTCTAACTTGGGCCCAAATTGTAAAATGGTCTTATCTATTGGCGATTTCGTCCCAATTCACATTCCAAGTAATATTCGGCATGCTAATTACATTGCCGGTTGCCAAATTGCATTATCTCTTATAGTTTCCGAGATATGGACTATCGATAATTTACACCTTAGGCTCTGCTTCTAACTTGGGCTCAAATTGTAAAATGGTCTTATCTATTGGCGATTTCGTTCCAATTCACATTCCAAGTAATATTCGGCATGCTAATTACATTGCCGGTTGCCAAATTGCATTATCTCTTATAGTTTCCGAGATATGGACTATCGATAATTTACACCTTAGGCTCTGCTTCTAACTTGGGCCCAAATTGTAAAATGGTCTTATCTATTGGCGATTTCGTTCCAAATCACATTCCAGGTAATATTCGGCATGCTAATTACATTGCCGGTTGCCAAATTGCATTATCTCTTATAGTTTCCGAGATATGGACTATCGATAATTTACACCTTAGGCTCTGCTTCTAACTTGGGCCCAAATTGTAAAATGGTCTTATCTATTGGCGATTTCGTTCCAAATCACACTCCAAGTAATATTCGGCATGCTAATTACATTGCCGGTTGCGAAATTGTATTATCTCTTATAGTTTCCGAGATATGGACTATCGATAATTTACACCTTAGGCTCTGCTTCTAACTTGGGCCCAAATTGTAAAATGGTCTTATCTATTGGCGATTTCGTCCCAATTCACATTCCAAGTAATATTCGGCATGCTAATTACATTGCCGGTTGTCAAATTGCATTATCTCTTATAGTTTCCGAGATATGGACTATCGATAATTTACACCTTAGGCTCTGCTTCTAACTTGGGCTCAAATTGTAAAATGGTCTTATCTATTGGCGATTTCGTTCCAATTCACATTCCAAGTAATATTCGGCATGCTAATTACACTGCCGGTTGCCAAATTGCATTATCTCTTATAGTTTCCGAGATATGGACTATCGATAATTTACACCTTAGGCTCTGCTTCTAACTTGGGCCCAAATTGTAAAATGGTCTTATCTATTGGCGATTTCGTTCCAAATCACACTCCAAGTAATATTCGGCATGCTAATTACATTGCCGGTTGCGAAATTGTATTATCTCTTATAGTTTCCGAGATATGGACTATCGATAATTTACACCTTAGGCTCTGCTTCTAACTTGGGCCCAAATTGTAAAATGGTCTTATCTATTGGCGATTTCGTTCCAATTCACATTCCAAGTAATATTCGGCATGCTAATTACATTGCCGGTTGCCAAATTGCATTATCTCTTATAGTTTCCGAGATATGGTCTATCGATAATTTACACCTTAGGCTCTGCTTCTAACTTGGGCCCAAATTGTAAAATGGTCTTATCTATTGGCGATTTCGTTCCAATTCACATTCCAAGTAATATTCGGCATGCTAATTACATTGCCGGTTGCCAAATTGAATTATCTCTTATAGTTTCCGAGATATGGACTATCGATAATTTACACCTTAGGCTCTGCTTCTAACTTGGGCCCAAATTGTAAAATGGTCTTACCTATTGGCGATTTCGTTCCAATTCACATTCCAAGTAATATTCGGCATGCTAATTACATTGCCGGTTGCCAAATTGCATTATCTCTTAGAGTTTCCGAGATATGGACTATCGATAATTTACACCTTAGGCTCTGCTTCTAACTTGGGCCCAAATTGTAAAATGGTCTTATCTATTGGCGATTTCGTCCCAATTCACATTCCAAGTAATATTCGGCATGCTAATTACATTGCCGGTTGCCAAATTGCATTATCTCTTATAGTTTCCGAGATATGGACTATCGATAATTTACACCTTAGGCTCTGCTTCTAACTTGGGCCCAAATTGTAAAATGGTCTTATCTATTGGCGATTTCGTCCCAATTCACATTCCAAGTGATTTTCGGCATGCTAATTACATTGCCGGTTGCGAAATTGCATTATCTCTTATAGTTTCCGAGATATGGACTATCAATAATTTACACCTTAGGCTCTGCTTCTAACTTGGGCCCAAATTGTAAAATGGTCTTATCTATTGGCGATTTCGTTCCAATTCACATTCCAGGTAATATTCGGCATGCTAATTACATTGCCGGTTGCCAAATTGCATTATCTCTTATAGTTTCCGAGATATGGACTATCGATAATTTACACCTTAGGCTCTGCTTCTAACTTGGGCCCAAATTGTAAAATGGTCTTATCTATTGGCGATTTCGTTCCAAATCACACTCCAAGTAATATTCGGCATGCTAATTACATTGCCGGTTGCGAAATTGTATTATCTCTTATAGTTTCCGAGATATGGACTATCGATAATTTACACCTTAGGCTCTGCTTCTAACTTGGGCCCAAATTGTAAAATGGTCTTATCTATTGGCGATTTCGTCCCAATTCACATTCCAAGTAATATTCGGCATGCTAATTACATTGCCGGTTGCCAAATTGCATTATCTCTTATAGTTTCCGAGATATGGACTATCGATAATTTACACCTTAGGCTCTGCTTCTAACTTGGGCTCAAATTGTAAAATGGTCTTATCTATTGGCGATTTCGTTCCAATTCACATTCCAAGTAATATTCGGCATGCTAATTACATTGCCGGTTGCCAAATTGCATTATCTCTTATAGTTTCCGAGATATGGACTATCGATAATTTACACCTTAGGCTCTGCTTCTAACTTGGGCCCAAATTGTAAAATGGTCTTATCTATTGGCGATTTCGTTCCAAATCACATTCCAGGTAATATTCGGCATGCTAATTACATTGCCGGTTGCCAAATTGCATTATCTCTTATAGTTTCCGAGATATGGACTATCGATAATTTACACCTTAGGCTCTGCTTCTAACTTGGGCCCAAATTGTAAAATGGTCTTATCTATTGGCGATTTCGTTCCAAATCACACTCCAAGTAATATTCGGCATGCTAATTACATTGCCGGTTGCGAAATTGTATTATCTCTTATAGTTTCCGAGATATGGACTATCGATAATTTACACCTTAGGCTCTGCTTCTAACTTGGGCCCAAATTGTAAAATGGTCTTATCTATTGGCGATTTCGTCCCAATTCACATTCCAAGTAATATTCGGCATGCTAATTACATTGCCGGTTGCCAAATTGCATTATCTCTTATAGTTTCCGAGATATGGACTATCGATAATTTACACCTTAGGCTCTGCTTCTAACTTGGGCCCAAATTGTAAAATGGTCTTATCTATTGGCGATTTCGTCCCAATTCACATTCCAAGTGATATTCGGCATGCTAATTACATTGCCGGTTGCGAAATTGCATTATCTCTTATAGTTTCCGAGATATGGACTATCAATAATTTACACCTTAGGCTCTGCTTCTAACTTGGGCCCAATTTGTAAAATGGTCTTATCTATTGGCGATTTCGTTCCAATTCACATTCCAAGTAATATTCGGCATGCTAATTACATTGCCGGTTGCCAAATTGCATTATCTCTTATAGTTTCCGAGATATGGACTATCGATAATTTACACCTTAGGCTCTGCTTCTAACTTGGGCCCAAATTGTAAAATGGTCTTATCTATTGGCGATTTCGTTCCAATTCACATTCCAAGTAATATTCGGCATGCTAATTACATTGCCGGTTGCCAAATTGCATTATCTCTTATAGTTTCCGAGATATGGACTATCGATAATTTACACCATAGGCTCTGCTTCTAACTTGGGCCCAAATTGTAAAATGGTCTTATCTATTGGCGATTTCGTTCCAATTCACATTCCAAGGAATATTCGGCATGCTAATTACATTGCCGGTTGCCAAATTGCATTATCTCTTATAGTTTCCGAGATATGGACTATCGATAATTTACACCTTAGGCTCTGCTTCTAACTTGGGCCCAAATT
The DNA here is from genome assembly GCF_030347505.1 of Rhynchophorus ferrugineus. Lineage (NCBI taxonomy): Eukaryota > Metazoa > Arthropoda > Insecta > Coleoptera > Curculionidae > Rhynchophorus > Rhynchophorus ferrugineus. The sequence goes on from NW_027472887.1 coordinate 126,388, forward strand.
GTAAAATGGTCTTATCTATTGGCGATTTCGTTCCAATTCACATTCCAAGTAATATTCGGCATGCTAATTACATTGCCGGTTGCCAAATTGCATTATCTCTTATAGTTTCCGAGATATAGACTATCGATAATTTACACCTTAGGCTCTGCTTCTAATTTGGGCCCAAATTGTAAAATGGTCTTTTCTATTGGCGATTTCGTTCCAATTCACATTCCAAGTAACATTCGGCATGCTAATTACATTGCCGGTTGCCAAATTGCATTATCTCTTATAGTTTCCGAGATATGGACTATCGATAATTTACACCTTAGGCTCTGCTTCTAACTTGGGCCCAAATTGTAAAATGGTCTTATCTATTGGCGATTTCGTCCCAATTCACATTCCAAGTGATATTCGGCATGCTAATTACATTGCCGGTTGCGAAATTGCATTATCTCTTATAGTTTCCGAGATATGGACTATCAATAATTTACACCTTAGGCTCTGCTTCTAACTTGGGCCCAAATTGTAAAATGGTCTTATCTATTGGCGATTTCGTTCCAATTCACATTCCAAGTAGTATTCGGCATGCTAATTACATTGCCGGTTGCGAAATTGCATTATCTCTTATAGTTTCCGAGATATGGACTATCAATAATTTACACCTTAGGCTCTGCTTCTAACTTGGGCCCAAATTGTAAAATGGTCTTATCTATTGGCGATTTCGTTCCAATTCACATTCCAAGTAATATTCGGCATGCTAATTACATTGCCGGTTGCCAAATTGCATTATCTCTTATAGTTTCCGAGATATGGACTATCGATAATTTACACCTTAGGCTCTGCTTCTAACTTGGGCCCAAATTGTAAAATGGTCTTATCTATTGGCGATTTCGTCCCAATTCACATTCCAAGTGATGTTCGGCATGCTAATTACATTGCCGGTTGCGAAATTGCATTATCTCTTATAGTTTCCGAGATATGGACTATCGATAATTTACACCTTAGGCTCTGCTTCTAACTTGGGCCCAAATTGTAAAATGGTCTTGTCTATTGGCGATTTCGTTCCAATTCACATTCCAAGTAATATTCGGCATGCTAATTACATTGCCGGTTGCCAAATTGCATTATCTCTTATAGTTTCCGAGATATGGACTATCGATAATTTACACCTTAGGCTCTGCTTCTAACTTGGGCCCAAATTGTAAAATGGTCTTATCTATTGGCGATTTCGTCCCAATTCACATTCCAAGTGATATTCGGCGTGCTAATTACATTGCCGGTTGCGAAATTGCATTATCACTTATAGTTTCCGAGATATGGACTATCAATAATTTACACCTTAGGCTCTGCTTCTAACTTGGGCCCAAATTGTAAAATGGTCTTATCTATTGGCGATTTCGTTCCAATTCACATTCCAAGTAATATTCGGCATGCTAATTACATTGCCGGTTGCCAAATTGCATTATCTCTTATAGTTTCCGAGATATGGACTATCGATAATTTACACCTTAGGCTCTGCTTCTAACTTGGGCCCAAATTGTAAAATGGTCTTATCTATTGGCGATTTCGTTCCAATTCACATTCCAAGTAATATTCGGCATGCTAATTACATTGCCGGTTGCCAAATTGCATTATTTCTTATAGTTTCCGAGATATGGACTATCGATAATTTACACCATAGGCTCTGCTTCTAACTTGGGCCCAAATTGTAAAATGGTCTTATATATTGGCGATTTCGTTCCAATTCACATTCCAAGTAATATTCGGCATGCTAATTACATTGCCGGTTGCCAAATTGCATTATCTCTTATAGTTTCCGAGATATGGACTATCGATAATTTACACCTTAGGCTCTGCTTCTAACTTGCTCCTAAATTGTAAAATGGTCTTATCTATTGGCGATTTCGTTCCAATTCACATTCCAAGTAATATTCGGCATGCTAATTACATTGCCGGTTGCCAAATTGCATTATCTCTTATAGTTTCCGAGATATGGACTATCGATAATTTACACCTTAGGCTCTGCTTCTAACTTGGGCCCAAATTGTAAAATGGTCTTATCTATTGGCGATTTCGTTCCAATTCACATTCCAAGTAATATTCGGCATGTTAATTACATTGCCGGTTGCCAAATTGTTTTATCTCTTATAGTTTCCGAGATATGGACTATCGATAATTTACACCTTAGGCTCTGCTTCTAACTTGGGCCCAAATTGTAAAATGGTCTTACCTATTGGCGATTTCGTTCCAATTCACATTCCAAGTAATATTCGGCATGCTAATTACATTGCCGGTTGCCAAATTGAATTATCTCTTATAGTTTCCGAGATATGGACTATCGATAATTTACACCTTAGGCTCTGCTTCTAACTTGGGCCCAAATTGTAAAATGGTCTTATCTATTGGCGATTTCGTTCCAATTCGCATTCCAAGTAATATTCGGCATGCTAATTACATTGCCGGTTGCCAAATTGCATTATCTCTTATAGTTTCCGAGATACGGACTATCGATAATTTACACCTTAGGCTCTGCTTCTAACTTGGGCCCAAATTGTAAAATGGTCTTACCTATTGGCGATTTCGTTCCAATTCACATTCCAAGTGATATTCGGCATGCTAATTACATTGCCGGTTGCGAAATTGCATTATCACTTATAGTTTCCGAGATATGGACTATCAATAATTTACACCTTAGGCTCTGCTTCTAACTTGGGCCCAAATTGTAAAATGGTCTTATCTATTGGCGATTTCGTTCCAATTCACATTCCAAGTAATATTCGGCATGCTAATTACATTGCCGGTTGCCAAATTGCATTATCTCTTATAGTTTCCGAGATATGGACTATCGATAATTTACACCTTAGGCTCTGCTTCTAACTTGGGCCCAAATTGTAAAATGGTCTTATCTATTGGCGATTTCGTTCCAATTCACATTCCAAGTAATATTCGGCATGCTGATTACATTGCCGGTTGCCAAATTGCATTATTTCTTATAGTTTCCGAGATATGGACTATCGATAATTTACACCATAGGCTCTGCTTCTAACTTGGGCCCAAATTGTAAAATGGTCTTATATATTGGCGATTTCGTTCCAATTCACATTCCAAGTAATATTCGGCATGCTAATTACATTGCCGGTTGCCAAATTGCATTATCTCTTATAGTTTCCGAGATATGGACTATCGATAATTTACACCTTAGGCTCTGCTTCTAACTTGCTCCTAAATTGTAAAATGGTCTTATCTATTGGCGATTTCGTTCCAATTCACATTCCAAGTAATATTCGGCATGCTAATTACATTGCCGGTTGCCAAATTGCATTATCTCTTATAGTTTCCGAGATATGGACTATCGATAATTTACACCTTAGGCTCTGCTTCTAACTTGGGCCCAAATTGTAAAATGGTCTTATCTATTGGCGATTTCGTTCCAATTCACATTCCAAGTAATATTCGGCATGTTAATTACATTGCCGGTTGCCAAATTGAATTATCTCTTATAGTTTCCGAGATATGGACTATCGATAATTTACACCTTAGGCTCTGCTTCTAACTTGGGCCCAAATTGTAAAATGGTCTTACCTATTGGCGATTTCGTTCCAATTCACATTCCAAGTAATATTCGGCATGCTAATTACATTGCCGGTTGCCAAATTGAATTATCTCTTATAGTTTCCGAGATATGGACTATCGATAATTTACACCTTAGGCTCTGCTTCTAACTTGGGCCCAAATTGTAAAATGGTCTTATCTATTGGCGATTTCGTTCCAATTCGCATTCCAAGTAATATTCGGCATGCTAATTACATTGCCGGTTGCCAAATTGCATTATCTCTTATAGTTTCCGAGATACGGACTATCGATAATTTACACCTTAGGCTCTGCTTCTAACTTGGGCCCAAATTGTAAAATGGTCTTACCTATTGGCGATTTCGTTCCAATTCACATTCCAAGTGATATTCGGCATGCTAATTACATTGCCGGTTGCGAAATTGCATTATCTCTTATAGTTTCCGAGATATGGACTATCAGTAATTTACACCTTAGGCTCTGCTTCTAACTTGGGCCCAAATTGTAAAATGGTCTTATCTATTGGCGATTTCGTTCCAATTCACATTCCAAGTAATATTCGGCATGCCAATTACATTGCCGGTTGCCAAATTGCATTATCTCTTATAGTTTCCGAGATATGGACTATCGATAATTTACACCTTAGGCTCTGCTTCTAACTTGGGCCCAAATTATAAAATGGTCTTATCTATTGGCAATTTCGTTCCAATTCACATTCCAAGTAATATTCGGCATGCTAATTACATTGCCGGTTGCCAAATTGCATTATCTCTTATAGTTTCCGAGATATGGACTATCGATAATTTACACCTTAGGCTCTGCTTCTAACTTGGGCCCAAATTGTAAAATGGTCTTCTCTATTGGCGATTTCGTTCCAATTCACATTCCAAGTAATATTCGGCATGCTAATTACATTGCCGGTTGCCAAATTGAATTATCTCTTATAGTTTCCGAGATATGGACTATCGATAATTTACACCTTAGGCTCTGCTTCTAACTTGGGCCCAAATTGTAAAATGGTCTTACCTATTGGCGATTTCGTTCCAATTCACATTCCAAGTAATATTCGGCATGCTAATTACATTGCCGGTTGCCAAATTGCATTATCTCTTAGAGTTTCCGAGATATGGACTATCGATAATTTACACCTTAGGCTCTGCTTCTAACTTGGGCCCAAATTGTAAAATGGTCTTATCTATTGGCGATTTCGTCCCAATTCACATTCCAAGTAATATTCGGCATGCTAATTACATTGCCGGTTGCCAAATTGCATTATCTCTCATAGTTTCCGAGATATGGACTATCGATAATTTACACCTTAGGCTCTGCTTCTAACTTGGGCCCAAATTGTAAAATGGTCTTATCTATTGGCGATTTCGTCCCAATTCACATTCCAAGTGATTTTCGGCATGCTAATTACATTGCCGGTTGCGAAATTGCATTATCTCTTATAGTTTCCGAGATATGGACTATCAATAATTTACACCTTAGGCTCTGCTTCTAACTTGGGCCCAAATTGTAAAATGGTCTTATCTATTGGCGATTTCGTTCCAATTCACATTCCAGGTAATATTCGGCATGCTAATTACATTGCCGGTTGCCAAATTGCATTATCTCTTATAGTTTCCGAGATATGGACTATCGATAATTTACACCTTAGGCTCTGCTTCTAACTTGGGCCCAAATTGTAAAATGGTCTTATCTATTGGCGATTTCGTTCCAAATCACACTCCAAGTAATATTCGGCATGCTAATTACATTGCCGGTTGCGAAATTGTATTATCTCTTATAGTTTCCGAGATATGGACTATCGATAATTTACACCTTAGGCTCTGCTTCTAACTTGGGCCCAAATTGTAAAATGGTCTTATCTATTGGCGATTTCGTCCCAATTCACATTCCAAGTAATATTCGGCATGCTAATTACATTGCCGGTTGCCAAATTGCATTATCTCTTATAGTTTCCGAGATATGGACTATCGATAATTTACACCTTAGGCTCTGCTTCTAACTTGGGCTCAAATTGTAAAATGGTCTTATCTATTGGCGATTTCGTTCCAATTCACATTCCAAGTAATATTCGGCATGCTAATTACATTGCCGGTTGCCAAATTGCATTATCTCTTATAGTTTCCGAGATATGGACTATCGATAATTTACACCTTAGGCTCTGCTTCTAACTTGGGCCCAAATTGTAAAATGGTCTTATCTATTGGCGATTTCGTTCCAAATCACATTCCAGGTAATATTCGGCATGCTAATTACATTGCCGGTTGCCAAATTGCATTATCTCTTATAGTTTCCGAGATATGGACTATCGATAATTTACACCTTAGGATCTGCTTCTAACTTGGGCCCAAATTGTAAAATGGTCTTATCTATTGGCGATTTCGTTCCAAATCACACTCCAAGTAATATTCGGCATGCTAATTACATTGCCGGTTGCGAAATTGTATTATCTCTTATAGTTTCCGAGATATGGACTATCGATAATTTACACCTTAGGCTCTGCTTCTAACTTGGGCCCAAATTGTAAAATGGTCTTATCTATTGGCGATTTCGTCCCAATTCACATTCCAAGTAATATTCGGCATGCTAATTACATTGCCGGTTGCCAAATTGCATTATCTCTTATAGTTTCCGAGATATGGACTATCGATAATTTACACCTTAGGCTCTGCTTCTAACTTGGGCTCAAATTGTAAAATGGTCTTATCTATTGGCGATTTCGTTCCAATTCACATTCCAAGTAATATTCGGCATGCTAATTACATTGCCGGTTGCCAAATTGCATTATCTCTTATAGTTTCCGAGATATGGACTATCGATAATTTACACCTTAGGCTCTGCTTCTAACTTGGGCCCAAATTGTAAAATGGTCTTATCTATTGGCGATTTCGTTCCAAATCACACTCCAAGTAATATTCGGCATGCTAATTACATTGCCGGTTGCGAAATTGTATTATCTCTTATAGTTTCCGAGATATGGACTATCGATAATTTACACCTTAGGCTCTGCTTCTAACTTGGGCCCAAATTGTAAAATGGTCTTATCTATTGGCGATTTCGTTCCAATTCACATTCCAAGTAATATTCGGCATGCTAATTACATTGCCGGTTGCCAAATTGCATTATCTCTTATAGTTTCCGAGATATGGTCTATCGATAATTTACACCTTAGGCTCTGCTTCTAACTTGGGCCCAAATTGTAAAATGGTCTTATCTATTGGCGATTTCGTTCCAATTCACATTCCAAGTAATATTCGGCATGCTAATTACATTGCCGGTTGCCAAATTGAATTATCTCTTATAGTTTCCGAGATATGGACTATCGATAATTTACACCTTAGGCTCTGCTTCTAACTTGGGCCCAAATTGTAAAATGGTCTTACCTATTGGCGATTTCGTTCCAATTCACATTCCAAGTAATATTCGGCATGCTAATTACATTGCCGGTTGCCAAATTGCATTATCTCTTAGAGTTTCCGAGATATGGACTATCGATAATTTACACCTTAGGCTCTGCTTCTAACTTGGGCCCAAATTGTAAAATGGTCTTATCTATTGGCGATTTCGTCCCAATTCACATTCCAAGTAATATTCGGCATGCTAATTACATTGCCGGTTGCCAAATTGCATTATCTCTTATAGTTTCCGAGATATGGACTATCGATAATTTACACCTTAGGCTCTGCTTCTAACTTGGGCCCAAATTGTAAAATGGTCTTATCTATTGGCGATTTCGTCCCAATTCACATTCCAAGTGATTTTCGGCATGCTAATTACATTGCCGGTTGCGAAATTGCATTATCTCTTATAGTTTCCGAGATATGGACTATCAATAATTTACACCTTAGGCTCTGCTTCTAACTTGGGCCCAAATTGTAAAATGGTCTTATCTATTGGCGATTTCGTTCCAATTCACATTCCAGGTAATATTCGGCATGCTAATTACATTGCCGGTTGCCAAATTGCATTATCTCTTATAGTTTCCGAGATATGGACTATCGATAATTTACACCTTAGGCTCTGCTTCTAACTTGGGCCCAAATTGTAAAATGGTCTTATCTATTGGCGATTTCGTTCCAAATCACACTCCAAGTAATATTCGGCATGCTAATTACATTGCCGGTTGCGAAATTGTATTATCTCTTATAGTTTCCGAGATATGGACTATCGATAATTTACACCTTAGGCTCTGCTTCTAACTTGGGCCCAAATTGTAAAATGGTCTTATCTATTGGCGATTTCGTCCCAATTCACATTCCAAGTAATATTCGGCATGCTAATTACATTGCCGGTTGCCAAATTGCATTATCTCTTATAGTTTCCGAGATATGGACTATCGATAATTTACACCTTAGGCTCTGCTTCTAACTTGGGCTCAAATTGTAAAATGGTCTTATCTATTGGCGATTTCGTTCCAATTCACATTCCAAGTAATATTCGGCATGCTAATTACATTGCCGGTTGCCAAATTGCATTATCTCTTATAGTTTCCGAGATATGGACTATCGATAATTTACACCTTAGGCTCTGCTTCTAACTTGGGCCCAAATTGTAAAATGGTCTTATCTATTGGCGATTTCGTTCCAAATCACATTCCAGGTAATATTCGGCATGCTAATTACATTGCCGGTTGCCAAATTGCATTATCTCTTATAGTTTCCGAGATATGGACTATCGATAATTTACACCTTAGGCTCTGCTTCTAACTTGGGCCCAAATTGTAAAATGGTCTTATCTATTGGCGATTTCGTTCCAAATCACACTCCAAGTAATATTCGGCATGCTAATTACATTGCCGGTTGCGAAATTGTATTATCTCTTATAGTTTCCGAGATATGGACTATCGATAATTTACACCTTAGGCTCTGCTTCTAACTTGGGCCCAAATTGTAAAATGGTCTTATCTATTGGCGATTTCGTCCCAATTCACATTCCAAGTAATATTCGGCATGCTAATTACATTGCCGGTTGCCAAATTGCATTATCTCTTATAGTTTCCGAGATATGGACTATCGATAATTTACACCTTAGGCTCTGCTTCTAACTTGGGCTCAAATTGTAAAATGGTCTTATCTATTGGCGATTTCGTTCCAATTCACATTCCAAGTAATATTCGGCATGCTAATTACATTGCCGGTTGCCAAATTGCATTATCTCTTATAGTTTCCGAGATATGGACTATCGATAATTTACACCTTAGGCTCTGCTTCTAACTTGGGCCCAAATTGTAAAATGGTCTTATCTATTGGCGATTTCGTTCCAAATCACACTCCAAGTAATATTCGGCATGCTAATTACATTGCCGGTTGCGAAATTGTATTATCTCTTATAGTTTCCGAGATATGGACTATCGATAATTTACACCTTAGGCTCTGCTTCTAACTTGGGCCCAAATTGTAAAATGGTCTTATCTATTGGCGATTTCGTTCCAATTCACATTCCAAGTAATATTCGGCATGCTAATTACATTGCCGGTTGCCAAATTGCATTATCTCTTATAGTTTCCGAGATATGGTCTATCGATAATTTACACCTTAGGCTCTGCTTCTAACTTGGGCCCAAATTGTAAAATGGTCTTATCTATTGGCGATTTCGTTCCAATTCACATTCCAAGTAATATTCGGCATGCTAATTACATTGCCGGTTGCCAAATTGCATTATCTCTTATAGTTTCCGAGATATGGACTATCGATAATTTACACCTTAGGCTCTGCTTCTAACTTGGGCCCAAATTGTAAAATGGTCTTATCTATTGGCGATTTCGTCCCAATTCACATTCCAAGTGATTTTCGGCATGCTAATTACATTGCCGGTTGCGAAATTGCATTATCTCTTATAGTTTCCGAGATATGGACTATCAATAATTTACACCTTAGGCTCTGCTTCTAACTTGGGCCCAAATTGTAAAATGGTCTTATCTATTGGCGATTTCGTTCCAATTCACATTCCAGGTAATATTCGGCATGCTAATTACATTGCCGGTTGCCAAATTGCATTATCTCTTATAGTTTCCGAGATATGGACTATCGATAATTTACACCTTAGGCTCTGCTTCTAACTTGGGCCCAAATTGTAAAATGGTCTTATCTATTGGCGATTTCGTTCCAAATCACACTCCAAGTAATATTCGGCATGCTAATTACATTGCCGGTTGCGAAATTGTATTATCTCTTATAGTTTCCGAGATATGGACTATCGATAATTTACACCTTAGGCTCTGCTTCTAACTTGGGCCCAAATTGTAAAATGGTCTTATCTATTGGCGATTTCGTCCCAATTCACATTCCAAGTAATATTCGGCATGCTAATTACATTGCCGGTTGCCAAATTGCATTATCTCTTATAGTTTCCGAGATATGGACTATCGATAATTTACACCTTAGGCTCTGCTTCTAACTTGGGCTCAAATTGTAAAATGGTCTTATCTATTGGCGATTTCGTTCCAATTCACATTCCAAGTAATATTCGGCATGCTAATTACATTGCCGGTTGCCAAATTGCATTATCTCTTATAGTTTCCGAGATATGGACTATCGATAATTTACACCTTAGGCTCTGCTTCTAACTTGGGCCCAAATTGTAAAATGGTCTTATCTATTGGCGATTTCGTTCCAAATCACATTCCAGGTAATATTCGGCATGCTAATTACATTGCCGGTTGCCAAATTGCATTATCTCTTATAGTTTCCGAGATATGGACTATCGATAATTTACACCTTAGGCTCTGCTTCTAACTTGGGCCCAAATTGTAAAATGGTCTTATCTATTGGCGATTTCGTTCCAAATCACACTCCAAGTAATATTCGGCATGCTAATTACATTGCCGGTTGCGAAATTGTATTATCTCTTATAGTTTCCGAGATATGGACTATCGATAATTTACACCTTAGGCTCTGCTTCTAACTTGGGCCCAAATTGTAAAATGGTCTTATCTATTGGCGATTTCGTCCCAATTCACATTCCAAGTAATATTCGGCATGCTAATTACATTGCCGGTTGCCAAATTGCATTATCTCTTATAGTTTCCGAGATATGGACTATCGATAATTTACACCTTAGGCTCTGCTTCTAACTTGGGCTCAAATTGTAAAATGGTCTTATCTATTGGCGATTTCGTTCCAATTCACATTCCAAGTAATATTCGGCATGCTAATTACATTGCCGGTTGCCAAATTGCATTATCTCTTATAGTTTCCGAGATATGGACTATCGATAATTTACACCTTAGGCTCTGCTTCTAACTTGGGCCCAAATTGTAAAATGGTCTTATCTATTGGCGATTTCGTTCCAAATCACACTCCAAGTAATATTCGGCATGCTAATTACATTGCCGGTTGCGAAATTGTATTATCTCTTATAGTTTCCGAGATATGGACTATCGATAATTTACACCTTAGGCTCTGCTTCTAACTTGGGCCCAAATTGTAAAATGGTCTTATCTATTGGCGATTTCGTTCCAATTCACATTCCAAGTAATATTCGGCATGCTAATTACATTGCCGGTTGCCAAATTGCATTATCTCTTATAGTTTCCGAGATATGGTCTATCGATAATTTACACCTTAGGCTCTGCTTCTAACTTGGGCCCAAATTGTAAAATGGTCTTATCTATTGGCGATTTCGTTCCAATTCACATTCCAAGTAATATTCGGCATGCTAATTACATTGCCGGTTGCCAAATTGAATTATCTCTTATAGTTTCCGAGATATGGACTATCGATAATTTACACCTTAGGCTCTGCTTCTAACTTGGGCCCAAATTGTAAAATGGTCTTACCTATTGGCGATTTCGTTCCAATTCACATTCCAAGTAATATTCGGCATGCTAATTACATTGCCGGTTGCCAAATTGCATTATCTCTTAGAGTTTCCGAGATATGGACTATCGATAATTTACACCTTAGGCTCTGCTTCTAACTTGGGCCCAAATTGTAAAATGGTCTTATCTATTGGCGATTTCGTCCCAATTCACATTCCAAGTAATATTCGGCATGCTAATTACATTGCCGGTTGCCAAATTGCATTATCTCTTATAGTTTCCGAGATATGGACTATCGATAATTTACACCTTAGGCTCTGCTTCTAACTTGGGCCCAAATTGTAAAATGGTCTTATCTATTGGCGATTTCGTCCCAATTCACATTCCAAGTGATTTTCGGCATGCTAATTACATTGCCGGTTGCGAAATTGCATTATCTCTTATAGTTTCCGAGATATGGACTATCAATAATTTACACCTTAGGCTCTGCTTCTAACTTGGGCCCAAATTGTAAAATGGTCTTATCTATTGGCGATTTCGTTCCAATTCACATTCCAGGTAATATTCGGCATGCTAATTACATTGCCGGTTGCCAAATTGCATTATCTCTTATAGTTTCCGAGATATGGACTATCGATAATTTACACCTTAGGCTCTGCTTCTAACTTGGGCCCAAATTGTAAAATGGTCTTATCTATTGGCGATTTCGTTCCAAATCACACTCCAAGTAATATTCGGCATGCTAATTACATTGCCGGTTGCGAAATTGTATTATCTCTTATAGTTTCCGAGATATGGACTATCGATAATTTACACCTTAGGCTCTGCTTCTAACTTGGGCCCAAATTGTAAAATGGTCTTATCTATTGGCGATTTCGTCCCAATTCACATTCCAAGTAATATTCGGCATGCTAATTACATTGCCGGTTGCCAAATTGCATTATCTCTTATAGTTTCCGAGATATGGACTATCGATAATTTACACCTTAGGCTCTGCTTCTAACTTGGGCTCAAATTGTAAAATGGTCTTATCTATTGGCGATTTCGTTCCAATTCACATTCCAAGTAATATTCGGCATGCTAATTACATTGCCGGTTGCCAAATTGCATTATCTCTTATAGTTTCCGAGATATGGACTATCGATAATTTACACCTTAGGCTCTGCTTCTAACTTGGGCCCAAATTGTAAAATGGTCTTATCTATTGGCGATTTCGTTCCAAATCACATTCCAGGTAATATTCGGCATGCTAATTACATTGCCGGTTGCCAAATTGCATTATCTCTTATAGTTTCCGAGATATGGACTATCGATAATTTACACCTTAGGCTCTGCTTCTAACTTGGGCCCAAATTGTAAAATGGTCTTATCTATTGGCGATTTCGTTCCAAATCACACTCCAAGTAATATTCGGCATGCTAATTACATTGCCGGTTGCGAAATTGTATTATCTCTTATAGTTTCCGAGATATGGACTATCGATAATTTACACCTTAGGCTCTGCTTCTAACTTGGGCCCAAATTGTAAAATGGTCTTATCTATTGGCGATTTCGTCCCAATTCACATTCCAAGTAATATTCGGCATGCTAATTACATTGCCGGTTGCCAAATTGCATTATCTCTTATAGTTTCCGAGATATGGACTATCGATAATTTACACCTTAGGCTCTGCTTCTAACTTGGGCTCAAATTGTAAAATGGTCTTATTTATTGGCGATTTCGTTCCAATTCACATTCCAAGTAATATTCGGCATGCTAATTACATTGCCGGTTGCCAAATTGCATTATCTCTTATAGTTTCCGAGATATGGACTATCGATAATTTACACCTTAGGCTCTGCTTCTAACTTGGGCCCAAATTGTAAAATGGTCTTATCTATTGGCGATTTCGTTCCAAATCACACTCCAAGTAATATTCGGCATGCTAATTACATTGCCGGTTGCGAAATTGTATTATCTCTTATAGTTTCCGAGATATGGACTATCGATAATTTACACCTTAGGCTCTGCTTCTAACTTGGGCCCAAATTGTAAAATGGTCTTATCTATTGGCGATTTCGTTCCAATTCACATTCCAAGTAATATTCGGCATGCTAATTACATTGCCGGTTGCCAAATTGCATTATCTCTTATAGTTTCCGAGATATGGTCTATCGATAATTTACACCTTAGGCTCTGCTTCTAACTTGGGCCCAAATTGTAAAATGGTCTTATCTATTGGCGATTTCGTTCCAATTCACATTCCAAGTAATATTCGGCATGCTAATTACATTGCCGGTTGCCAAATTGCATTATCTCTTATAGTTTCCGAGATATGGACTATCGATAATTTACACCTTAGGCTCTGCTTCTAACTTGGGCCCAAATTGTAAAATGGTCTTATCTATTGGCGATTTCGTCCCAATTCACATTCCAAGTGATATTCGGCATGCTAATTACATTGCCGGTTGCGAAATTGCATTATCTCTTATAGTTTCCGAGATATGGACTATCAATAATTTACACCTTAGGCTCTGCTTCTAACTTGGGCCCAATTTGTAAAATGGTCTTATCTATTGGCGATTTCGTTCCAATTCACATTCCAAGTAATATTCGGCATGCTAATTACATTGCCGGTTGCCAAATTGCATTATCTCTTATAGTTTCCGAGATATGGACTATCGATAATTTACACCTTAGGCTCTGCTTCTAACTTGGGCCCAAATTGTAAAATGGTCTTATCTATTGGCGATTTCGTTCCAATTCACATTCCAAGTAATATTCGGCATGCTAATTACATTGCCGGTTGCCAAATTGCATTATCTCTTATAGTTTCCGAGATATGGACTATCGATAATTTACACCATAGGCTCTGCTTCTAACTTGGGCCCAAATTGTAAAATGGTCTTATCTATTGGCGATTTCGTTCCAATTCACATTCCAAGGAATATTCGGCATGCTAATTACATTGCCGGTTGCCAAATTGCATTATCTCTTATAGTTTCCGAGATATGGACTATCGATAATTTACACCTTAGGCTCTGCTTCTAACTTGGGCCCAAATTGTAAAATGGTCTTATCTATTGGCGATTTCGTTCCAATTCACATTCCAAGTAATATTCGGCATGCTAATTACATTGCCGGTTGCCAAATTGCATTATCTCTTATAGTTTCCGAGATATAGACTATCGATAATTTACACCTTAGGCTCTGCTTCTAATTTGGGCCCAAATTGTAAAATGGTCTTTTCTATTGGCGATTTCGTTCCAATTCACATTCCAAGTAACATTCGGCATGCTAATTACATTGCCGGTTGCCAAATTGCATTATCTCTTATAGTTTCCGAGATATGGACTATCGATAATTTACACCTTAGGCTCTGCTTCTAACTTGGGCCCAAATTGTAAAATGGTCTTATCTATTGGCGATTTCGTCCCAATTCACATTCCAAGTGATATTCGGCATGCTAATTACATTGCCGGTTGCGAAATTGCATTATCTCTTATAGTTTCCGAGATATGGACTATCAATAATTTACACCTTAGGCTCTGCTTCTAACTTGGGCCCAAATTGTAAAATGGTCTTATCTATAGGCGATTTCGTTCCAATTCACATTCCAAGTAGTATTCGGCATGCTAATTACATTGCCGGTTGCGAAATTGCATTATCTCTTATAGTTTCCGAGATATGGACTATCAATAATTTACACCTTAGGCTCTGCTTCTAACTTGGGCCCAAATTGTAAAATGGTCTTATCTATTGGCGATTTCGTTCCAATTCACATTCCAAGTAATATTCGGCATGCTAATTACATTGCCGGTTGCCAAATTGCATTATCTCTTATAGTTTCCGAGATATGGACTATCGATAATTTACACCTTAGGCTCTGCTTCTAACTTGGGCCCAAATTGTAAAATGGTCTTATCTATTGGCGATTTCGTCCCAATTCACATTCCAAGTGATGTTCGGCATGCTAATTACATTGCCGGTTGCGAAATTGCATTATCTCTTATAGTTTCCGAGATATGGACTATCGATAATTTACACCTTAGGCTCTGCTTCTAACTTGGGCCCAAATTGTAAAATGGTCTTGTCTATTGGCGATTTCGTTCCAATTCACATTCCAAGTAATATTCGGCATGCTAATTACATTGCCGGTTGCCAAATTGCATTATCTCTTATAGTTTCCGAGATATGGACTATCGATAATTTACACCTTAGGCTCTGCTTCTAACTTGGGCCCAAATTGTAAAATGGTCTTATCTATTGGCGATTTCGTCCCAATTCACATTCCAAGTGATATTCGGCGTGCTAATTACATTGCCGGTTGCGAAATTGCATTATCACTTATAGTTTCCGAGATATGGACTATCAATAATTTACACCTTAGGCTCTGCTTCTAACTTGGGCCCAAATTGTAAAATGGTCTTATCTATTGGCGATTTCGTTCCAATTCACATTCCAAGTAATATTCGGCATGCTAATTACATTGCCGGTTGCCAAATTGCATTATCTCTTATAGTTTCCGAGATATGGACTATAGATAATTTACACCTTAGGCTCTGCTTCTAACTTGGGCCCAAATTGTAAAATGGTCTTATCTATTGGCGATTTCGTTCCAATTCACATTCCAAGTAATATTCGGCATGCTAATTACATTGCCGGTTGCCAAATTGCATTATTTCTTATAGTTTCCGAGATATGGACTATCGATAATTTACACCATAGGCTCTGCTTCTAACTTGGGCCCAAATTGTAAAATGGTCTTATATATTGGCGATTTCGTTCCAATTCACATTCCAAGTAATATTCGGCATGCTAATTACATTGCCGGTTGCCAAATTGCATTATCTCTTATAGTTTCCGAGATATGGACTATCGATAATTTACACCTTAGGCTCTGCTTCTAACTTGCTCCTAAATTGTAAAATGGTCTTATCTATTGGCGATTTCGTTCCAATTCACATTCCAAGTAATATTCGGCATGCTAATTACATTGCCGGTTGCCAAATTGCATTATCTCTTATAGTTTCCGAGATATGGACTATCGATAATTTACACCTTAGGCTCTGCTTCTAACTTGGGCCCAAATTGTAAAATGGTCTTATCTATTGGCGATTTCGTTCCAATTCACATTCCAAGTAATATTCGGCATGTTAATTACATTGCCGGTTGCCAAATTGATTTATCTCTTATAGTTTCCGAGATATGGACTATCGATAATTTACACCTTAGGCTCTGCTTCTAACTTGGGCCCAAATTGTAAAATGGTCTTACCTATTGGCGATTTCGTTCCAATTCACATTCCAAGTAATATTCGGCATGCTAATTACATTGCCGGTTGCCAAATTGAATTATCTCTTATAGTTTCCGAGATATGGACTATCGATAATTTACACCTTAGGCTCTGCTTCTAACTTGGGCCCAAATTGTAAAATGGTCTTATCTATTGGCGATTTCGTTCCAATTCGCATTCCAAGTAATATTCGGCATGCTAATTACATTGCCGGTTGCCAAATTGCATTATCTCTTATAGTTTCCGAGATACGGACTATCGATAATTTACACCTTAGGCTCTGCTTCTAACTTGGGCCCAAATTGTAAAATGGTCTTACCTATTGGCGATTTCGTTCCAATTCACATTCCAAGTGATATTCGGCATGCTAATTACATTGCCGGTTGCGAAATTGCATTATCTCTTATAGTTTCCGAGATATGGACTATCAGTAATTTACACCTTAGGCTCTGCTTCTAACTTGGGCCCAAATTGTAAAATGGTCTTATCTATTGGCGATTTCGTTCCAATTCACATTCCAAGTAATATTCGGCATGCCAATTACATTGCCGGTTGCCAAATTGCATTATCTCTTATAGTTTCCGAGATATGGACTATCGATAATTTACACCTTAGGCTCTGCTTCTAACTTGGGCCCAAATTATAAAATGGTCTTATCTATTGGCAATTTCGTTCCAATTCACATTCCAAGTAATATTCGGCATGCTAATTACATTGCCGGTTACCAAATTGCATTATCTCTTATAGTTTCCGAGATATGGACTATCGATAATTTACACCTTAGGCTCTGCTTCTAACTTGGGCCCAAATTGTAAAATGGTCTTCTCTATTGGCGATTTCGTTCCAATTCACATTCCAAGTAATATTCGGCATGCTAATTACATTGCCGGTTGCCAAATTGAATTATCTCTTATAGTTTCCGAGATATGGACTATCGATAATTTACACCTTAGGCTCTGCTTCTAACTTGGGCCCAAATTGTAAAATGGTCTTACCTATTGGCGATTTCGTTCCAATTCACATTCCAAGTAATATTCGGCATGCTAATTACATTGCCGGTTGCCAAATTGCATTATCTCTTAGAGTTTCCGAGATATGGACTATCGATAATTTACACCTTAGGCTCTGCTTCTAACTTGGGCCCAAATTGTAAAATGGTCTTATCTATTGGCGATTTCGTCCCAATTCACATTCCAAGTAATATTCGGCATGCTAATTACATTGCCGGTTGCCAAATTGCATTATCTCTTATAGTTTCCGAGATATGGACTATCGATAATTTACACCTTAGGCTCTGCTTCTAACTTGGGCCCAAATTGTAAAATGGTCTTATCTATTGGCGATTTCGTCCCAATTCACATTCCAAGTGATTTTCGGCATGCTAATTACATTGCCGGTTGCGAAATTGCATTATCTCTTATAGTTTCCGAGATATGGACTATCAATAATTTACACCTTAGGCTCTGCTTCTAACTTGGGCCCAAATTGTAAAATGGTCTTATCTATTGGCGATTTCGTTCCAATTCACATTCCAGGTAATATTCGGCATGCTAATTACATTGCCGGTTGCCAAATTGCATTATCTCTTATAGTTTCCGAGATATGGACTATCGATAATTTACACCTTAGGCTCTGCTTCTAACTTGGGCCCAAATTGTAAAATGGTCTTATCTATTGGCGATTTCGTTGCAATTCACATTCCAAGTAATATTCGGCATGCTAATTACATTGCCGGTTGCCAAATTGCATTATCTCTTATAGTTTCCGAGATATGGACTATCGATAATTTACACCTTAGGCTCTGCTTCTAACTTGGGCTCAAATTGTAAAATGGTCTTATCTATTGGCGATTTCGTTCCAATTCACATTCCAAGTAATATTCGGCATGCTAATTACATTGCCGGTTGCCAAATTGCATTATCTCTTATAGTTTCCGAGATATGGACTATCGATAATTTACACCTTAGGCTCTGCTTCTAACTTGGGCCCAAATTGTAAAATGGTCTTATCTATTGGCGATTTCGTTCCAAATCACACTCCAAGTAATATTCGGCATGCTAATTACATTGCCGGTTGCGAAATTGTATTATCTCTTATAGTTTCCGAGATATGGACTATCGATAATTTACACCTTAGGCTCTGCTTCTAACTTGGGCCCAAATTGTAAAATGGTCTTATCTATTGGCGATTTCGTTCCAATTCACATTCCAAGTAATATTCGGCATGCTAATTACATTGCCGGTTGCCAAATTGCATTATCTCTTATAGTTTCCGAGATATGGTCTATCGATAATTTACACCTTAGGCTCTGCTTCTAACTTGGGCCCAAATTGTAAAATGGTCTTATCTATTGGCGATTTCGTTCCAATTCACATTCCAAGTAATATTCGGCATGCTAATTACATTGCCGGTTGCCAAATTGCATTATCTCTTATAGTTTCCGAGATATGGACTATCGATAATTTACACCTTAGGCTCTGCTTCTAACTTGGGCCCAAATTGTAAAATGGTCTTATCTATTGGCGATTTCGTCCCAATTCACATTCCAAGTGATATTCGGCATGCTAATTACATTGCCGGTTGCGAAATTGCATTATCTCTTATAGTTTCCGAGATATGGACTATCAATAATTTACACCTTAGGCTCTGCTTCTAACTTGGGCCCAATTTGTAAAATGGTCTTATCTATTGGCGATTTCGTTCCAATTCACATTCCAAGTAATATTCGGCATGCTAATTACATTGCCGGTTGCCAAATTGCATTATCTCTTATAGTTTCCGAGATATGGACTATCGATAATTTACACCTTAGGCTCTGCTTCTAACTTGGGCCCAAATTGTAAAATGGTCTTATCTATTGGCGATTTCGTTCCAATTCACATTCCAAGTAATATTCGGCATGCTAATTACATTGCCGGTTGCCAAATTGCATTATCTCTTATAGTTTCCGAGATATGGACTATCGATAATTTACACCATAGGCTCTGCTTCTAACTTGGGCCCAAATTGTAAAATGGTCTTATCTATTGGCGATTTCGTTCCAATTCACATTCCAAGGAATATTCGGCATGCTAATTACATTGCCGGTTGCCAAATTGCATTATCTCTTATAGTTTCCGAGATATGGACTATCGATAATTTACACCTTAGGCTCTGCTTCTAACTTGGGCCCAAATTGTAAAATGGTCTTATCTATTGGCGATTTCGTTCCAATTCACATTCCAAGTAATATTCGGCATGCTAATTACATTGCCGGTTGCCAAATTGCATTATCTCTTATAGTTTCCGAGATATAGACTATCGATAATTTACACCTTAGGCTCTGCTTCTAATTTGGGCCCAAATTGTAAAATGGTCTTTTCTATTGGCGATTTCGTTCCAATTCACATTCCAAGTAACATTCGGCATGCTAATTACATTGCCGGTTGCCAAATTGCATTATCTCTTATAGTTTCCGAGATATGGACTATCGATAATTTACACCTTAGGCTCTGCTTCTAACTTGGGCCCAAATTGTAAAATGGTCTTATCTATTGGCGATTTCGTCCCAATTCACATTCCAAGTGATATTCGGCATGCTAATTACATTGCCGGTTGCGAAATTGCATTATCTCTTATAGTTTCCGAGATATGGACTATCAATAATTTACACCTTAGGCTCTGCTTCTAACTTGGGCCCAAATTGTAAAATGGTCTTATCTATTGGCGATTTCGTTCCAATTCACATTCCAAGTAGTATTCGGCATGCTAATTACATTGCCGGTTGCCAAATTGCATTATCTCTTATAGTTTCCGAGATATGGACTATCGATAATTTACACCTTAGGCTCTGCTTCTAACTTGGGCCCAAATTGTAAAATGGTCTTATCTATTGGCGATTTCGTTGCAATTCACATTCCAAGTAATATTCGGCATGCTAATTACATTGCCGGTTGCCAAATTGCATTATCTCTTATAGTTTCCGAGATATGGACTATCGATAATTTACACCTTAGGCTCTGCTTCTAACTTGGGCCCAAATTGTAAAATGGTCTTATCTATTGGCGATTTCGTTCCAATTCACATTCCAAGTAATATTCGGCAAGCTAATTACATTGCCGGTTGCCAAATTGCATTATCTCTTATAGTTTCCGAGATATGGACTATCGATAATTTACACCTTAGGCTCTGCTTCTAATTTGGGCCCAAATTGTAAAATGGTCTTATCTATTGGCGATTTCGTCCCAATTCACATTCCAAGTGATATTCGGCATGCTAATTACATTGCCGGTTGCGAAATTGCATTATCTCTTATAGTTTCCGAGATATGGACTATCAATAATTTACACCTTAGGCTCTGCTTCTAACTTGGGCCCAAATTGTAAAATGGTCTTATCTAGTGGCGATTTCGTTCCAATTCACATTCCAAGTAAAATTCGGCATGCTAATTACATTGCCCGTTGTCATATTGCATTATCTCTTATAGTTTCCGAGATATGGACTATCGATAATGTACACCTTAGGCTCTGCTTCTAACTTGGGCCCAAATTGTAAAATGGTCTTATCTATTGGCGATTTCGTCCCAATTCACATTCCAAGTGATATTCGGCATGCTAATTACATTGCCGGTTTCCAAATTGCATTATCTCTTATAGTTTCCGAGATATGGACTATCGATAATTTACACCTTAGGCTCTGCTTCTAACTTGGGCCCAAATTGTAAAATGGTCTTATCTATTGGCGATTTCGTTCCAATTCACATTCCAAGTAATATTCGGCATGCTAATTACATTGCCGGTTGCCAAATTGCATTATCTCTTATAGTTTCCGAGATATGGACTATCGATAATTTACACCTTAGGCTCTGCTTCTAACTTGGGCCCAAATAGTAAAATGGTCTTATCTATTGGCGATTTCGTCCCAATTCACATTCCAAGTGATATTCGGCATGCTAATGACATTGCCGGTTGCGAAATTGCATTATCTCTTATAGTTTCCGAGATATGGACTATCAATAATTTACACCTTAGGCTCTGCTTCTAACTTGGGCCCAAATTGTAAAATGGTCTTATCTATTGGCGATTTCGTTCCAATTCACATTCCAAGTAATATTCGGCATGCTAATTACATTGCCGGTTGCCAAATTGCATTATCTCTTATAGTTTCCGAGATATGGACTATCGATAATTTACACCTTAGGCTCTGCTTCTAACTTGGGCCCAAATTGTAAAATAGTCTTATCTATTGGCGATTTCGTTCCAATTCACATTCCAAGTAATATTCGGCATGCTAATTACATTGCCGGTTGCCAAATTGCATTATCTCTTATAGTTTCCGAGATATGGACTATCGATAATTTACACCTTAGGCTCTGCTTCTAACTTGGGCCCAAATTGTAAAATGGTCTTATCTATTGGCGATTTCGTTCCAATTCACATTCCAAGTAATATTCGGCATGCTAATTACATTGCCGGTTGCCAAATTGCATTATCTCTTATAGTTTCCGAGATATGGACTATCGATTATTTACACCTTAGGCTCTGCTTCTAACTTGGGCCCAAATTGTAAAATGGTCTTATCTATTGGCGATTTCATCCCAATTCACATTCCAAGTGATATTCGGCATGCTAATTACATTGCCACTTGCGAAATTGCATTATCTCTTATAGTTTCCGAGATATGGACTATCAATAATTTACACCTTAGGCTCTGCTTCTAACTTGGGCCCAAATTGTAAAATGGTCTTATCTATTGGCGATTTCGTTCCAATTCACATTCCAAGTAATATTCGGCATGCTAATTACATTGCCGGTTGCCAAATTGCATTATCTCTTATAGTTTCCGAGATATGGACTATCGATAATTTACACCTTAGGCTCTGCTTCTAACTTGGGCCCAAATTGTAAAATGGTCTTATCTATTGGCGATTTCGTTCCAATTCACATTCCAAGTAATATTCGGCATGCTAATTACATTGCCGGTTGCCAAATTGCATTATCTCTTATAGTTTCCGAGATATGGACTATCGATAATTTACACCTTAGGCTCTGCTTCTAACTTGGGCCCAAATTGTAAAATGGTCTTATCTATTGGCGATTTCGTTCCAATTCACATTCCAAGTAATATTCGGCATGCTAATTACATTGCCGGTTGCCAAATTGCATTATCTCTTATAGTTTCCGAGATATGGACTATCGATAATTTACACCATAGGCTCTGCTTCTAACTTGGGCCCAAATTGTAAAATGGTCTTATCTATTGGCGATTTCGTTCCAATTCACATTCCAAGTAATATTCGGCATGCTAATTACATTGATGGTTGCCAAATTGCATTATCTCTTATAGTTTCCGAGATATGGACTATCGATAATTTACACCTTAGGCTCTGCTTCTAACTTGGGCCCAAATTGTAAAATGGTCTTATCTATTGGCGATTTCGTCCCAATTCACATTCCAAGTGATATTCGGCATGCTAATTACATTGCCGGTTGCGAAATTGCATTATCTCTTATAGTTTCCGAGATATGGACTATCGATAATTTACACCTTAGGCTCTGCTTCTAACTTGGGCCCAAATTGTAAAATGGTCTTATCTATTGGCGACTTCGTTCCAATTCACATTCCAAGTAATATTCGGCATGCTAATTACATTGCCGGTTGCCAAATTGCATTATCTCTTATAGTTTCCGAGATATGGACTATCGATAATTTACACCTTAGGCTCTGCTTCTAACTTGGGCCCAAATTGTAAAATGGTCTTATCTATTGGCGATTTCGTCCCAATTCACATTCCAAGTGATATTCGGCATGCTAATTACATTGCCGGTTGCGAAATTGCATTATCTCTTATAGTTTCCGAGATATGGACTATCAATAATTTACACCTTAGGCTCTGCTTCTAACTTGGGCCCAAATTGTAAAATGGTCTTATCTAGTGGCGATTTCGTTCCAATTCACATTCCAAGTAAAATTCGGCATGCTAATTACATTGCCGGTTGCCAAATTGCATTATCTCTTATAGTTTCCGAGATATGGACTATCGATAATTTACACCTTAGGCTCTGCTTCTAACTTGGGCCCAAATTGTAAAATGGTCTTATCTATTGGCGATTTCGTCCCAATTCACATTCCAAGTGATATTCGGCATGCTAATTACATTGCCGGTTACCAAATTGCATTATCTCTTATAGTTTCCGAGATATGGACTATCGATAATTTACACCTTAGGCTCTGCTTCTAACTTGGGCCCAAATTGTAAAATGGTCTTATCTATTGGCGATTTCGTTCCAATTCACATTCCAAGTAATATTCGGCATGCTAATTACATTGCCGGTTGCCAAATTGCATTATCTCTTATAGTTTCCGAGATATGGACTATCGATAATTTACACCTTAGGCTCTGCTTCTAACTTGGGCCCAAATTGTAAAATGGTCTTATCTATTGGCGATTTCGTCCCAATTCACATTCCAAGTGATATTCGGCATGCTAATTACATTGCCGGTTGCGAAATTGCATTATCTCTTATAGTTTCCGAGATATGGACTATCAATAATTTACACCTTAGGCTCTGCTTCTAACTTGGGCCCAAATTGTAAAATGGTCTTATCTATTGGCGATTTCGTTCCAATTCACATTCCAAGTAATATTCGGCATGCTAATTACATTGCCGGTTGCCAAATTGCATTATCTCTTATAGTTTCCGAGATATGGACTATCGATAATTTACACCTTAGGCTCTGCTTCTAACTTGGGCCCAAATTGTAAAATGGTCTTATCTATTGGCGATTTCGTCCCAATTCACATTCCAAGTGATATTCGGCATGCTAATTACATTGCCGGTTGCGAAATTGCATTATCTCTTATAGTTTCCGAGATATGGACTATCAATAATTTACACCTTAGGCTCTGCTTCTAACTTGGGCCCAAATTGTAAAATGGTCTTATCTAGTGGCGATTTCGTTTAAATTCGGCATACTTGGAATTCACATTCCAAGTAAAATTCGGCATGCTAATTACATTGCCGGTTGCCAAATTGCATTATCTCTTATAGTTTCCGAGATATGGACTATCGATAATTTACACCTTAGGCTCTGCTTCTAACTTGGGCCCAAATTGTAAAATGGTCTTATCTATTGGCGATTTCGTCCCAATTCACATTCCAAGTGATATTCGGCATGCTAATTACATTGCCGGTTACCAAATTGCATTATCTCTTATAGTTTCCGAGATATGGACTATCGATAATTTACACCTTAGGCTCTGCTTCTAACTTGGGCCCAAATTGTAAAATGGTCTTATCTATTGGCGATTTCGTTCCAATTCACATTCCAAGTAATATTCGGCATGCTAATTACATTGCCGGTTGCCAAATTGCATTATCTCTTATAGTTTCCGAGATATGGACTATCGATAATTTACACCTTAGGCTCTGCTTCTAACTTGGGCCCAAATTGTAAAATGGTCTTATCTATTGGCGATTTCGTCCCAATTCACATTCCAAGTGATATTCGGCATGCTAATTACATTGCAGGTTGCGAAATTGCATTATCTCTTATAGTTTCCGAGATATGGACTATCAATAATTTACACCTTAGGCTCTGCTTCTAACTTGGGCCTAAATTGTAAAATGGTCTTATCTATTGGCGATTTCGTTCCAATTCACATTCCAAGTAATATTCGGCATGCTAATTACATTGCCGGTTGCCAAATTGCATTATCTCTTATAGTTTCCGAGATATGGACTATCGATAATTTACACCTAAGGCTCTGCTTCTAACTTGGGCCCAAATTGTAAAATTTTCTTATCTATTGGCGATTTCGTTCCAATTCACATTCCAAGTAATTATCGGCATGCTAATTACATTGCCGGTTGCCAAATTGCATTATCTCTTATAGTTTCCGAGATATGGACTATCGATAATTTACACCTTAGGCTCTGCTTCTAACTTGGGCCCAAATTGTAAAATGGTCTTATCTATTGGCGATTTCGTTCCAATTCACATTCCAAGTAATATTCGGCATGCTAATTACATTGCCGGTTACCAAATTGCATTATCTCTTATAGTTTCCGAGATATGGACTATCGATAATTTACACCATAGGCTCTGCTTCTAACTTGGGCCCAAATTGTAAAATGGTTTTATCTATTGGCGATTTCGTTCCAATTCACATTCCAAGTAATATTCGGCATGCTAATTACATTGGCGGTTGCCAAATTGCATTATCTCTTATAGTTTCCGAGATATGGACTATCGATAATTTACACCTTAGGCTCTGCTTCTAACTTGCTCCCAAATTGTAAAATGGTCTTATCTATTGGCGATTTCGTTCCAATTCACATTCCAAGTAATATTCGGCATGCTAATTACATTGCCGGTTGCCAAATTCCATTATCTCTTATAGTTTCCGAGATATAGACTATCGATAATTTACACCTTAGGCTCTGCTTCTAATTTGGGCCCAAATTGTAAAATGGTCTTATCTATTGGCGATTTCGTTCCAATTCACATTCCAAGTAATATTCGGCATGCTAATTACATTGCCGGTTGCCAAATTGCATTATCTCTTATAGTTTCCGAGATATGGACTATCGATAATTTACACCTTAGGCTCTGCTTCTAACTTGGGCCCAAATTGTAAAATGGTCTTATCTATTGGCGATTTCGTCCCAATTCACATTCCAAGTGATATTCGGCATGCTAATTACATTGCCGGTTGCGAAATTGCATTATCTCTTATAGTTTCCGAGATATGGACTATCAATAATTTACACCTTAGGCTCTGCTTCTAACTTGGGCCCAAATTGTAAAATGGTCTTATCTATTGGCGATTTCGTTCCAATTCACATTCCAAGTAGTATTCGGCATGCTAATTACATTGCCGGTTGCCAAATTGCATTATCTCTTATAGTTTCCGAGATATGGACTATCGATAATTTACACCTTAGGCTCTGCTTCTAACTTGGGCCCAAATTGTAAAATGGTCTTATCTATTGGCGATTTCGTTGCAATTCACATTCCAAGTAATATTCGGCATGCTAATTACATTGCCGGTTGCCAAATTGCATTATCTCTTATAGTTTCCGAGATATGGACTATCGATAATTTACACCTTAGGCTCTGCTTCTAACTTGGGCCCAAATTGTAAAATGGTCTTATCTATTGGCGATTTCGTCCCAATTCACATTCCAAGTGATATTCGGCATGCTAATTACATTGCCGGTTGCGAAATTGCATTATCTCTTACAGTTTCCGAGATATGGACTATCAATAATTTACACCTTAGGCTCTGCTTCTAACTTGGGCCCAAATTGTAAAATGGTCTTATCTATTGGCGATTTCGTTCCAATTCACATTCCAAGTAATATTCGGCATGCTAATTACATTGCCGGTTGCCAAATTGCATTATCTCTTATAGTTTCCGAGATATGGACTATCGATAATTTACACCTTAGGCTCTGCTTCTAACTTGGGCCCAAATTGTAAAATGGTCTTATCTATTGGCGATTTCGTTCCAATTCACATTCCAAGTAATATTCGGCATGCTAATTACATTGCCGGTTGCCAAATTGCATTATCTCTTATAGTTTCCGAGATATGGACTATCGATAATTTACACCTTAGGCTCTGCTTCTAAATTGGGCCCAAATTGTAAAATGGTCTTATCTATTGGCGATTTCGTTCCAATTCACATTCCAAGTAATATTCGGCATGCTAATTACATTGCCGGTTGCCAAATTGCATTATCTCTTATAGTTTCCGAGATATGGACTATCGATAATTTACACCTTAGGCTCTGCTTCTAACTTGGGCCCAAATTGTAAAATGGTCTTATCTATTGGCGATTTCGTCCCAATTCACATTCCAAGTGATGTTCGGCATGCTAATTACATTGCCGGTTGCGAAATTGCATTATCTCTTATAGTTTCCGAGATATGGACTATCGATAATTTACACCTTAGGCTCTGCTTCTAACTTGGGCCCAAATTGTAAAATGGTCTTGTCTATTGGCGATTTCGTTCCAATTCACATTCCAAGTAATATTCGGCATGCTAATTACATTGCCGGTTGCCAAATTGCATTATCTCTTATAGTTTCCGAGATATGGACTATCGATAATTTACACCTTAGGCTCTGCTTCTAACTTGGGCCCAAATTGTAAAATGGTCTTATCTATTGGCGATTTCGTCCCAATTCACATTCCAAGTGATATTCGGCGTGCTAATTACATTGCCGGTTGCGAAATTGCATTATCACTTATAGTTTCCGAGATATGGACTATCAATAATTTACACCTTAGGCTCTGCTTCTAACTTGGGCCCAAATTGTAAAATGGTCTTATCTATTGGCGATTTCGTTCCAATTCACATTCCAAGTAATATTCGGCATGCTAATTACATTGCCGGTTGCCAAATTGCATTATCTCTTATAGTTTCCGAGATATGGACTATCGATAATTTACACCTTAGGCTCTGCTTCTAACTTAGGCCCAAATTGTAAAATGGTCTTATCTATTGGCGATTTCGTTCCAATTCACATTCCAAGTAATATTCGGCATGCTAATTACATTGCCGGTTGCCAAATTGCATTATTTCTTATAGTTTCCGAGATATGGACTATCGATAATTTACACCATAGGCTCTGCTTCTAACTTGGGCCCAAATTGTAAAATGGTCTTATATATTGGCGATTTCGTTCCAATTCACATTCCAAGTAATATTCGGCATGCTAATTACATTGCCGGTTGCCAAATTGCATTATCTCTTATAGTTTCCGAGATATGGACTATCGATAATTTACACCTTAGGCTCTGCTTCTAACTTGCTCCTAAATTGTAAAATGGTCTTATCTATTGGCGATTTCGTTCCAATTCACATTCCAAGTAATATTCGGCATGCTAATTACATTGCCGGTTGCCAAATTGCATTATCTCTTATAGTTTCCGAGATATGGACTATCGATAATTTACACCTTAGGCTCTGCTTCTAACTTGGGCCCAAATTGTAAAATGGTCTTATCTATTGGCGATTTCGTTCCAATTCACATTCCAAGTAATATTCGGCATGTTAATTACATTGCCGGTTGCCAAATTGAATTATCTCTTATAGTTTCCGAGATATGGACTATCGATAATTTACACCTTAGGCTCTGCTTCTAACTTGGGCCCAAATTGTAAAATGGTCTTACCTATTGGCGATTTCGTTCCAATTCACATTCCAAGTAATATTCGGCATGCTAATTACATTGCCGGTTGCCAAATTGAATTATCTCTTATAGTTTCCGAGATATGGACTATCGATAATTTACACCTTAGGCTCTGCTTCTAACTTGGGCCCAAATTGTAAAATGGTCTTATCTATTGGCGATTTCGTTCCAATTCGCATTCCAAGTAATATTCGGCATGCTAATTACATTGCCGGTTGCCAAATTGCATTATCTCTTATAGTTTCCGAGATACGGACTATCGATAATTTACACCTTAGGCTCTGCTTCTAACTTGGGCCCAAATTGTAAAATGGTCTTACCTATTGGCGATTTCGTTCCAATTCACATTCCAAGTGATATTCGGCATGCTAATTACATTGCCGGTTGCGAAATTGCATTATCTCTTATAGTTTCCGAGATATGGACTATCAGTAATTTACACCTTAGGCTCTGCTTCTAACTTGGGCCCAAATTGTAAAATGGTCTTATCTATTGGCGATTTCGTTCCAATTCACATTCCAAGTAATATTCGGCATGCCAATTACATTGCCGGTTGCCAAATTGCATTATCTCTTATAGTTTCCGAGATATGGACTATCGATAATTTACACCTTAGGCTCTGCTTCTAACTTGGGCCCAAATTATAAAATGGTCTTATCTATTGGCAATTTCGTTCCAATTCACATTCCAAGTAATATTCGGCATGCTAATTACATTGCCGGTTGCCAAATTGCATTATCTCTTATAGTTTCCGAGATATGGACTATCGATAATTTACACCTTAGGCTCTGCTTCTAACTTGGGCCCAAATTGTAAAATGGTCTTCTCTATTGGCGATTTCGTTCCAATTCACATTCCAAGTAATATTCGGCATGCTAATTACATTGCCGGTTGCCAAATTGCATTATCTCTTATAGTTTCCGAGATATGGACTATCCATAAGTTACACCTTAGGCTCTGCTTCTAGCTTGGGCCCAAATTGTAAAATGGTCTTATCTATTGGCGATTTCGTTCCAATTCACATTCCAAGTAATATTCGGCATGCTAATAACATTGCCGGTTGCCAAATTGAATTATCTCTTATAGTTTCCGAGATATGGACTATCGATAATTTACACCTTAGGCTCTGCTTCTAACTTGGGCCCAAATTGTAAAATGGTCTTACCTATTGGCGATTTCGTTCCAATTCACATTCCAAGTAATATTCGGCATGCTAATTACATTGCCGGTTGCCAAATTGCATTGTCTCTTATAGTTTCCGAGATATGGACTATCGATAATTTACACCTTAGGCTCTGCTTCTAACTTGGGCCCAAATTGTAAAATGGCCTTATCTATTGGCGATTTCGTTCCAATTCACATTCCAAGTAATATTCGGCATGCTAATTACATTGCCGGTTGCCAAATTGCATTATCTCTTATAGTTTCCGAGATATGGACTATCGATAATTTACACCTTAGGCTCTGCTTCTAACTTGGGCCCGAATTGTAAAATGGTCTTATCTATTGGCGATTTCGTTCCAATTCACATTCCAAGTAATATTCGGCATGCTAATTACATTGCCGGTTGCCAAATTGCATTATCTCTTATAGTTTCCGAGATATGGACTATCGATAATTTACACCATAGGCTCTGCTTCTAACTTGGGCCCAAATTGTAAAATGGTCTTATCTATTGGCGATTTCGTTCCAATTCACATTCCAAGTAATATTCGGCATGCTAATTACATTGCCGGTTGCCAAATTGCATTATCTCTTATAGTTTCCGAGATATGGACTATCGATAATTTACACCTTAGGCTCTGCTTCTAACTTGGGCCCAAATTGTAAAATGGTCTTATCTATTAGCGATTTCGTTCCAATTCACATTCCATGTAATATTCGGCATGCTAATTACATTGCCGGTTGCCAAATTGAATTATCTCTTATAGTTTCCGAGATATGGACTATCGATAATTTACACCTTAGGCTCTGCTTCTAACTTGGGCCCAAATTGTAAAATGGTCTTACCTATTGGCGATTTCGTTCCAATTCACATTCCAAGTAATATTCGGCATGCTAATTAGATTGCCGGTTGCCAAATTGCATTATCTCTTATAGTTTCCGAGATATGGACTATCGATAATTTACACCTTAGGCTCTGCTTCTAACTTGGGCCCAAATTGTAAAATGGTCTTATCTATTGGCGATTTCGTTCCAATTCACATTCCAAGTAATATTCGGCATGCTAATTACATTGCCGGTTGCCAAATTGCATTATCACTTATAGTTTCCGAGATATGGACTATCGATAATTTACACCTTAGGCTCTGCTTCTAACTTGGGCCCAAATTGTAAAATGGTCTTATCTATTGGCGATTTCGTTCTAATTCACATTCCAAGTAATATTCGGCATGCTAATTACATTGCCGGTTGCCAAATTGCATTATCTCTTATAGTTTCCGAGATATGGACTATCGATAATTTAGACCTTAGGCTCTGCTTCTAACTTGGGCCCAAATTGTAAAATGGTCTTATCTATTGGCGATTTCGTTCCAATTCACATTCCAAGTAATATTCGGCATGCTAATTACATTGCCGGTTGCCAAATTGCATTATCTCTTATAGTTTCCGAGATATGGACTATCGATAATTTACACCTTAGGCTCTGCTTCTAACTTGGGCCCAAATTGTAAAATGGTCTTATCTATTGGCGATTTCGTTCCAATTCACACTACAAGTAATATTCGGCATGCTAATTACATTGCCGGTTGCGAAATTGCATTATCTCTTATAGTTTCCGAGATATGGACTATCGATAATTTACACCTTAGGCTCTGCTTCTAACTTGGGCCCAAATTGTAAAATGGTCTTATCTATTGGCGATTTCGTTCCAATTCACATTCCAAGTAATATTCGGCATGCCAATTACATTGCCGGTTGCCAAATTGCATTATCTCTTATAGTTTCCGAGATATGGACTATCGATAATTTACACCTTAGGCTCTGCTTCTAACTTGGGCCCAAATTGTAAAATGGTCTTATCTATTGGCGATTTCGTTCCAATTCACATTCCAAGTAATATTCGGCATGCTAATTACATTGCCGGTTGCCAAATTGCATTATCTCTTATAGTTTCCGAGATATGGACTATCGATAATTTACACCTTAGGCTCTGCTTCTAACTTGGGCCCAAATTGTAAAATGGTCTTCTCTATTGGCGATTTCGTTCCAATTCCCATTCCAAGTAATATTCGGCATGCTAATTACATTGCCGGTTGCCAAATTGCATTATCTCTTATAGTTTCCGAGATATGGACTATCCATAAGTTACACCTTAGGCTCTGCTTCTAACTTGGGCCCAAATTGTAAAATGGTCTTATCTATTGGCGGTTTCGTTCCAATTCACATTCCAAGTAATATTCGGCATGCTAATAACATTGCCGGTTGCCAAATTGAATTATCTCTTATAGTTTCCGAGATATGGACTATCGATAATTTACACCTTAGGCTCTGCTTCTAACTTGGGCCCAAATTGTAAAATGGTCTTACCTATTGGCGATTTCGTTCCAATTCACATTCCAAGTAATATTCGGCATGCTAATTACATTGCCGGTTGCCAAATTGCATTATCTCTTATAGTTTCCGAGATATGGACTATCGATAATTTACACCTTAGGCTCTGCTTCTAACTTGGGCCCAAATTGTAAAATGGCCTTATCTATTGGCGATTTCGTTCCAATTCACATTCCAAGTAATATTCGGCATGCTAATTACATTGCCGGTTGCCAAATTGCATTATCTCTTATAGTTTCCGAGATATGGACTATCGATAATTTACACCTTAGGCTCTGCTTCTAACTGGGGCCCAAATTGTAAAATGGTCTTATCTATTGGCGATTTCGTTCCAATTCACATTCCAAGTAATATTCGGCATGCTAATTACATTGCCGGTTGCCAAATTGCATTATCTCTTATAGTTTCCGAGATATGGACTATCGATAATTTACACCTTAGGCTCTGCTTCTAACTTGGGCCCAAATTGTAAAATGGTCTTATCTATTGGCGATTTCGTTCCAATTCACATTCCAAGTAATATTCGGCATGCTAATTACATTGCCGGTTGCCAAATTGAATTATCTCTTATAGTTTCCGAGATATGGACTATCGATAATTTACACCTTAGGCTCTGCTTCTAACTTGGGCCCAAATTGTAAAATGGTCTTACCTATTGGCGATTTCGTTCCAATTCACATTCCAAGTAATATTCGGCATGCTAATTACATTGCCGGTTGCCAAATTGCATTATCTCTTATACTTTTCGAGATATGGACTATCGATAATTTACACCTTAGGCTCTGCTTCCAACTTGGGCCCAAATTGTAAAATGGTCTTCTCTATTGGCGATTTCGTTCCAATTCACATTCCAAGTAATATTCGGCATGCTAATTACATTGCCGGTTGCCAAATTGAATTATCTCTTATAGTTTCCGAGATATGGACTATCGATAATTTACACCTTAGGCTCTGCTTCTAACTTGGGCCCAAATTGTAAAATGGTCTTACCTATTGGCGATTTCGTTCCAATTCACATTCCAAGTAATATTCGGCATGCTAATTACATTGCCGGTTGCCAAATTGCATTATCTCTAATAGTTTCCGAGATATGGACTATCGATAATTTACACCTTAGGCTCTGCTTCTAACTTGGGCCCAAATTGTAAAATGGTCTTACCTATTGGCGATTTCTTTCCAATTCACATTCCAAGTAATATTCGGCATGCTAATTACATTGCCGGTTGCGAAATTGCATTATCTCTTATAGTTTCCGAGATATGGACTATCGATAATTTACACCTTAGGCTCTGCTTCTAACTTGGGCCCAAATTGTAAAATGGTCTTATCTATTGGCGATTTCGTTCCAATTCACATTCCAAGTAATATTCGGCATGCTAATTACGTTGCCGATTGCCAAATTGCATTATCTCTTATAGTTTCCGAGATATGGACTATCGATAATTTACACCTTAGGCTCTGCTTCTAACTTGGGAACAAATTGTAAAATGGTCTTATCTATTGGCGATTTCGTCCCAATTCACATTCCAAGTGATATTCGGCATGCTAATTACATTGCCGGTTGCGAAATTGCATTATCTCTTATAGTTTCCGTGATATGGACTATCAATAATTTACACCTTAGGCTCTGCTTCTAACTTGGGCCCAAATTGTAAAATGGTCTTATCTAGTGGCGATTTCGTTCCAATTCATATTCCAAGTGAAATTCGGCATGCTAATTACATTGCCGGTTGCCAAATTGCATTATCTCTTATAGTTTCCGAGATATGGACTATCGATAATTTACACCTTAGGCTCTGCTTCTAACTTGGGCCCAAATTGTAAAATGGTCTTATCTATTGGCGATTTCGTCCCAATTCACATTCCAAGTGTTATTCGGCATGCTAATTACATTGCCGGTTACCAAATTGCATTATCTCTTATAGTTTCCGAGATATGGACTATCGATAATTTACACCTTAGGCTCTGCTTCTAACTTGGGCCCAAATTGTAAAATGGTCTTATCTAGTGGCGATTTCGTTCCAATTCACATTCCAAGTAATATTCGGCATGCTAATTACATTGCCGGTTGCCAAATTGCATTATCTCTTATAGTTTCCGTGATATGGACTATCGATAATTTACACCTTAGGCTCTGCTTCTAACTTGGGCCCAAATTGTAAAATGGTCTTATCTATTGGCGATTTCGTCCCAATTCACATTCCAAGTGATATTCGGCATGCTAATTACATTGCCGGTTGCGAAATTGCATTATCTCTTATAGTTTCCGTGATATGGACTATCAATAATTTACACCTTAGGCTCTGCTTCTAACTTGGGCCCAAATTGTAAAATGGTCTTATCTAGTGGCGATTTCGTTCCAATTCACATTCCAAGTGAAATTCGGCATGCTAATTACATTGCCGGTTGCCAAATTGCATTATCTCTTATAGTTTCCGAGATATGGACTATCGATAATTTACACCTTAGGCTCTGCTTCTAACTTGGGCCCAAATTGTAAAATGGTCTTATCTATTGGCGATTTCGTCCCAATTCACATTCCAAGTGTTATTCGGCATGCTAATTACATTGCCGGTTACCAAATTGCATTATCTCTTATAGTTTCCGAGATATGGACTATCGATAATTTACACCTTAGGCTCTGCTTCTAACTTGGGCCCAAATTGTAAAATGGTCTTATCTATTGGCGATTTCGTTCCAATTCACATTCCAAGTAATATTCGGCATGCTAATTACATTGCCGGTTGCCAAATTGCATTATCTCTTATAGTTTCCGAGATATGGACTATCGATAATTTACACCTTAGGCTCTGCTTCTAACTTGGGCCCAAATTGTAAAATGGTCTTATCTATTGGCGATTTCGTCCCAATTCACATTCCAAGTGATATTCGGCATGCTAATTACATTGCCGGTTGCGAAATTGCATTATCTCTTATAGTTTCCGAGATATGGACTATCAATAATTTACACCTTAGGCTCTGCTTCTAACTTGGGCCCAAATTGTAAAATGGTCTTATCTATTGGCGATTTCGTTCCAATTCACATTCCAAGTAATATTCGGCATGCTAATTACATTGCCGGTTGCCAAATTGCATTATCTCTTATAGTTTCCGAGATATGGACTATCGATAATTTACACCTTAGGCTCTGCTTCTAACTTGGGCCCAAATTGTAAAATGATCTTATCTATTGGCGATTTCGTCCCAATTCACATTCCAAGTGATATTCGGCATGCTAATTACATTGCCGGTTGCGAAATTGCATTAACTCTTATAGTTTCCGAGATATGGACTATCAATAATTTACACCTTAGGCTCTGCTTCTAACTTGGGCCCAAATTGTAAAATGGTCTTATCTAGTGGCGATTTCGTTCCAATTCACATTCCAAGTAAAATTCGGCATGCTAATTACATTGCCGTTTGCCAAATTGCATTCTCTTATTGTTTCCGAGATATGGACTATCGATAATTTACACCTTAGGCTCTGCTTCTAACTTGGGCCCAAATTGTAAAATGGTCTTATCTATTGGCGATTTCGTTCCAATTCACATTCCAAGTAATATTCGGCATGCTAATTACATTGCCGGTTGCCAAATTGCATTATCTCTTATAGTTTCCGAGATATGGACTATCGATAATTTACACCTTAGGCTCTGCTTCTAACTTGGGCCCAAATTGTAAAATGATCTTATCTATTGGCGATTTCGTCCCAATTCACATTCCAAGTGATATTCGGCATGCTAATTACATTGCCGGTTGCGAAATTGCATTAACTCTTATAGTTTCCGAGATATGGACTATCAATAATTTACACCTTAGGCTCTGCTTCTAACTTGGGCCCAAATTGTAAAATGGTCTTATCTAGTGGCGATTTCGTTCCAATTCACATTCCAAGTAAAATTCGGCATGCTAATTACATTGCCGTTTGCCAAATTGCATTCTCTTATTGTTTCCGAGATATGGACTATCGATAATTTACACCTTAGGCTCTGCTTCTAACTTGGGCCCAAATTGTAAAATGGTCTTATCTATTGGCGATTTCGTTCCAATTCACATTCCAAGTAATATTCGGCATGCTAATTACATTGCCGGTTGCCAAATTGCATTATCTCTTATAGTTTCCGAGATATGGACTATCGATAATTTACACCTTAGGCTCTGCTTCTAACTTGGGCCCAAATTGTAAAATGGTCTTACCTATTGGCGATTTCGTTCCAATTCACATTCCAAGTAATATTCGGCATGCTAATTACATTGCCGGTTGCCAAATTGCATTATCTCTTATACTTTTCGAGATATGGACTATCGATAATTTACACCTTAGGCTCTGCTTCCAACTTGGGCCCAAATTGTAAAATGGTCTTCTCTATTGGCGATTTCGTTCCAATTCACATTCCAAGTAATATTCGGCATGCTAATTACATTGCCGGTTGCCAAATTGAATTATCTCTTATAGTTTCCGAGATATGGACTATCGATAATTTACACCTTAGGCTCTGCTTCTAACTTGGGCCCAAATTGTAAAATGGTCTTACCTATTGGCGATTTCGTTCCAATTCACATTCCAAGTAATATTCGGCATGCTAATTACATTGCCGGTTGCCAAATTGCATTATCTCTAATAGT
The DNA here is from genome assembly GCF_030347505.1 of Rhynchophorus ferrugineus. Taxonomy (NCBI): domain Eukaryota; kingdom Metazoa; phylum Arthropoda; class Insecta; order Coleoptera; family Curculionidae; genus Rhynchophorus; species Rhynchophorus ferrugineus. Next base: position 163,348 of record NW_027472887.1, read on the forward strand.
TTCCGAGATATGGACTATCGATAATTTACACCTTAGGCTCTGCTTCTAACTTGGGCCCAAATTGTAAAATGGTCTTACCTATTGGCGATTTCTTTCCAATTCACATTCCAAGTAATATTCGGCATGCTAATTACATTGCCGGTTGCGAAATTGCATTATCTCTTATAGTTTCCGAGATATGGACTATCGATAATTTACACCTTAGGCTCTGCTTCTAACTTGGGCCCAAATTGTAAAATGGTCTTATCTATTGGCGATTTCGTTCCAATTCACATTCCAAGTAATATTTGGCATGCTAATTACATTGCCGGTTGCCAAATTGCATTATCTCTTATAGTTTCCGAGATATGGACTATCGATAATTTACACCTTAGGCTCTGCTTCTAACTTGGGAACAAATTGTAAAATGGTCTTATCTATTGGCGATTTCGTCCCAATTCACATTCCAAGTGATATTCGGCATGCTAATTACATTGCCGGTTGCGAAATTGCATTATCTCTTATAGTTTCCGTGATATGGACTATCAATAATTTACACCTTAGGCTCTGCTTCTAACTTGGGCCCAAATTGTAAAATGGTCTTATCTAGTGGCGATTTCGTTCCAATTCACATTCCAAGTGAAATTCGGCATGCTAATTACATTGCCGGTTGCCAAATTGCATTATCTCTTATAGTTTCCGAGATATGGACTATCGATAATTTACACCTTAGGCTCTGCTTCTAACTTGGGCCCAAATTGTAAAATGGTCTTATCTATTGGCGATTTCGTCCCAATTCACATTCCAAGTGTTATTCGGCATGCTAATTACATTGCCGGTTACCAAATTGCATTATCTCTTATAGTTTCCGAGATATGGACTATCGATAATTTACACCTTAGGCTCTGCTTCTAACTTGGGCCCAAATTGTAAAATGGTCTTATCTAGTGGCGATTTCGTTCCAATTCACATTCCAAGTAATATTCGGCATGCTAATTACATTGCCGGTTGCCAAATTGCATTATCTCTTATAGTTTCCGTGATATGGACTATCGATAATTTACACCTTAGGCTCTGCTTCTAACTTGGGCCCAAATTGTAAAATGGTCTTATCTATTGGCGATTTCGTCCCAATTCACATTCCAAGTGATATTCGGCATGCTAATTACATTGCCGGTTGCGAAATTGCATTATCTCTTATAGTTTCCGTGATATGGACTATCAATAATTTACACCTTAGGCTCTGCTTCTAACTTGGGCCCAAATTGTAAAATGGTCTTATCTAGTGGCGATTTCGTTCCAATTCACATTCCAAGTGAAATTCGGCATGCTAATTACATTGCCGGTTGCCAAATTGCATTATCTCTTATAGTTTCCGAGATATGGACTATCGATAATTTACACCTTAGGCTCTGCTTCTAACTTGGGCCCAAATTGTAAAATGGTCTTATCTATTGGCGATTTCGTCCCAATTCACATTCCAAGTGTTATTCGGCATGCTAATTACATTGCCGGTTACCAAATTGCATTATCTCTTATAGTTTCCGAGATATGGACTATCGATAATTTACACCTTAGGCTCTGCTTCTAACTTGGGCCCAAATTGTAAAATGGTCTTATCTATTGGCGATTTCGTTCCAATTCACATTCCAAGTAATATTCGGCATGCTAATTACATTGCCGGTTGCCAAATTGCATTATCTCTTATAGTTTCCGAGATATGGACTATCGATAATTTACACCTTAGGCTCTGCTTCTAACTTGGGCCCAAATTGTAAAATGGTCTTATCTATAGGCGATTTCGTCCCAATTCACATTCCAAGTGATATTCGGCATGCTAATTACATTGCCGGTTGCGAAATTGCATTATCTCTTATAGTTTCCGAGATATGGACTATCAATAATTTACACCTTAGGCTCTGCTTCTAACTTGGGCCCAAATTGTAAAATGGTCTTATCTATTGGCGATTTCGTTCCAATTCACATTCCAAGTAATATTCGGCATGCTAATTACATTGCCGGTTGCCAAATTGCATTATCTCTTATAGTTTCCGAGATATGGACTATCGATAATTTACACCTTAGGCTCTGCTTCTAACTTGGGCCCAAATTGTAAAATGATCTTATCTATTGGCGATTTCGTCCCAATTCACATTCCAAGTGATATTCGGCATGCTAATTACATTGCCGGTTGCGAAATTGCATTATCTCTTATAGTTTCCGAGATATGGACTATCAATAATTTACACCTTAGGCTCTGCTTCTAACTTGGGCCCAAATTGTAAAATGGTCTTATCTAGTGGCGATTTCGTTCCAATTCACATTCCAAGTAAAATTCGGCATGCTAATTACATTGCCCTTTGCCAAATTGCATTCTCTTATAGTTTCCGAGATATGGACTATCGATAATTTACACCTTAGGCTCTGCTTCTAACTTGGGCCCAAATTGTAAAATGGTCTTATCTATTGGCGATTTCGTCCCAATTCACATTCCAAGTGATATTCGGCATGCTAATTACATTGCCGGTTACCAAATTGCATTATCTCTTATGGTTTCCGAGATATGGACTATCGATAATTTACACCTTTGGCTCTGCTTCTAACTTGGGCCCAAATTGTAAAATGGTCTTATCTATTGGCGATTTCGTTCCAATTCACATTCCAAGTAATATTCGGCATGCTAATTACATTGCCGGTTGCCAAATTGCATTATCTCTTATAGTTTCCGTGATATGGACTATCGATAATTTACACCTTAGGCTCTGCTTCTAACTTGGGCCCAAATTGTAAAATGGTCTTATCTATTGGCGATTTCGTCCCAATTCACATTCCAAGTGATATTCGGCATGCTAATTACATTGCCGGTTGCGAAATTGCATTATCTCTTATAGTTTCCGAGATATGGACTATCAATAATTTACACCTTAGGCTCTGCTTCTAACTTGGGCCCAAATTGTAAAATGGTCTTATCTATTGGCGATTTCGTTCCAATTCACATTCCAAGTAATATTCGGCATGCTAATTACATTGCCGGTTGCCAAATTGCATTATCTCTTATAGTTTCCGAGATATGGACTATCGATAATTTACACCTTAGGCTCTGCTTCTAACTTGGGCCCAAATTGTAAAATGGTCTTACCTATTGGCGATTTCGTTCCAATTCACATTCCAAGTAATATTCATCATGCTAATTACATTGACGGTTGCCAAATTGAATTATCTCTTATAGTTTCCGAGATATGGACTATCGATAATTTACACCTTAGGCTCTGCTTCTAACTTGCTCCCAAATTGTAAAATGGTCTTATCTATTGGCGATTTCGTTCCAATTCACATTCCAAGTAATATTCGGCATGCTAATTACATTGCCGGTTGCCAAATTGCATTATCTCTTATAGTTTCCGAGATATGGACTATCGATAATTTACACCTTAGGCTCTGCTTCTAACTTGGGCCCAAATTGTAAAATGGTCTTATCTATTGGCGATTTCGTTCCAATTCACATTCCAAGTAATATTCGGCATGCTAATTACATTGCCGGTTGCCAAATTGAATTATCTCTTATAGTTTCCGAGATATGGACTATCGATAATTTACACCTTAGGCTCTGCTTCTAACTTGGGCCCAAATTGTAAAATGGTCTTACCTATTGGCGATTTCGTTCCAATTCACATTCCAAGTAATATTCGGCATGCTAATTACATTGCCGGTTGCCAAATTGCATTATCTCTTATAGTTTCCGAGATATGGACTATCGATAATTTACACCTTAGGCTCTGCTTCCAACTTGGGCCCAAATTGTAAAATGGTCTTCTCTATTGGCGATTTCGTTCCAATTCACATTCCAAGTAATATTCGGCATGCTAATTACATTGCCGGTTGCCAAATTGAATTATCTCTTATAGTTTCCGAGATATGGACTATCGATAATTTACACCTTAGGCTCTGCTTCTAACTTGGGCCCAAATTGTAAAATGGCCTTACCTATTGGCGATTTCGTTCCAATTCACATTCCAAGTAATATTCGGCATGCTAATTACATTGCCGGTTGCCAAATTGCATTATCTCTAATAGTTTCCGAGATATGGACTATCGATAATTTACACCTTAGGCTCTGCTTCTAACTTGGGCCCAAATTGTAAAATGGTCTTACCTATTGGCGATTTCTTTCCAATTCACATTCCAAGTAATATTCGGCATGCTAATTACATTGCCGGTTGCCAAATTGAATTATCTCTTATAGTTTCCGAGATATGGACTATCGATAATTTACACCTTAGGCTCTGCTTCTAACTTGGGCCCAAATTGTAAAATGGTCTTCTCTATTGGCGATTTCGTTCCAATTCACATTCCAAGTAATATTCGGCATGCTAATTACATTGCCGGTTGCCAAATTGCATTATCACTTATAGTTTCCGAGATATGGACTATCGATAATTTACACCATAGGCTCTGCTTCTAACTTGGGCCCAAATTGTAAAATGGTCTTATCTATTGGCGATTTCGTTCCAATTCACATTCCAAGTAATATTCGGCATGCTAATTACATTGCCGGTTGCCAAATTGCATTATCTCTTATAGTTTCCGAGATATGGACTATCAATAATTTACACCTTAGGCTCTGCTTCTAACTTGGGCCCAAATTGTAAAATGGTCTTATCTATTGGCGATTTCGTTCCAATTCACATTCCAAGTAATATTCGGCATGCTAATTACATTGCCGGTTGCCAAATTGCATTATCTCTTATAGTTTCCGAGATATGGACTATCGATAATTTACACCTTAGGCTCTGCTTCTAACTTGGGCCCAAATTGTAAAATGGTCTTATCTATTGGCGATTTCGTTCCAATTCACATCCCAAGTAATATTCGGCATGCTAATTACATTGCCGGTTGCCAAATTGCATTATCTCTTATAGTTTCCGATATATGGACTATCGATAATTTACACCTTAGGCTCTGCTTCTAACTTGGGCCCAAATTGTAAAATGGTCTTATCTATTGGCGATTTCGTTCCAATTCACATTCCAAGTAATATTCGGCATGCTAATTACATTGATGGTTGCCAAATTGCATTATCTCTTATAGTTTCCGAGATATGGACTATCGATAATTTACACCTTAGGCTCTGCTTCTAACTTGGGCCCAAATTGTAAAATGGTCTTATCTATTGGCGATTTCGTCCCAATTCACATTCCAAGTGATATTCGGCATGCTAATTACATTGCCGGTTGCGAAATTGCATTATCTCTTATAGTTTCCGAGATATGGACTATCGATAATTTACACCTTAGGCTCTGCTTCTAACTTGGGCCCAAATTGTAAAATGGTCTTATCTATTGGCGATTTCGTTCCAATTCACAGTCCAAGTAACATTCGGCATGCTAATTACATTGCCGGTTGCCAAATTGCATTATCTCTTATAGTTTCCGAGATATGGACTATCGATAATTTACACCTTAGGCTCTGCTTCTAACTTGGGCCCAAATTGTAAAATGGTCTTATCTATTGGCGATTTCGTCCCAATTCACATTCCAAGTGATATTCGGCATGCTAATTACATTGCCGGTTGCGAAATTGCATTATCTCTTATAGTTTCCGAGATATGGACTATCAATAATTTACACCTTAGGCTCTGCTTCTAACTGGGGCCCAAATTGTAAAATGGTCTTATCTAGTGGCGATTTCGTTCCAATTCACATTCCAAGTAAAATTCGGCATGCTAATTACGTTGCCGGTTGCCAAATTGCATTATCTCTTATAGTTTCCGAGATATGGACTATCGATAATTTACACCTTAGGCTCTGCTTCTAACTTGGGCCCAAATTGTAAAATGGTCTTATCTATTGGCGATTTCGTTCCAATTCACATTCCAAGTAATATTCGGCATGCCAATTACATTGCCGGTTGCCAAATTGCATTATCTCTTATAGTTTCCGAGATATGGACTATCGATAATTTACACCTTAGGCTCTGCTTCTAACTTGGGCCCAAATTGTAAAATGGTCTTATCTATTGGCGATTTCGTTCCAATTCACATTCCAAGTAATATTCGGCATGCTAATTACATTGCCGGTTGCCAAATTGCATTATCTCTTATAGTTTCCGAGATATGGACTATCGATAATTTACACCTTAGGCTCTGCTTCTAACTTGGGCCCAAATTGTAAAATGGTCTTATCTATTGGCGATTTCGTTACAATTCACATTCCAAGTAATATTCGGCATGCTAATTACATTGCCGGTTGCCAAATTGCATTATCTCTTATAGTTTCCGAGATATGGAGTATCGATAATTTACACCTTAGGCTCTGCTTCTAACTTTTGCCCAAATTGTAAAATGGTCTTATCTATTGGCGATTTCGTCCCAATTCACATTCCAAGTGATATTCGGCATGCTAATTACATCGCCGGTTGCGAAATTGCATTATCTCTTATAGTTTCCGAGATATGGACTATCAATAATTTACACTTTAGGCTCTGCTTCTAACTTGGACCCAAATTGTAAAATGGTCTTATCTATTGGCGATTTCGTTCCAATTCACATTCCAAGTAATATTCGGCATGCTAATTACATTGCCGGTTGCCAAATTGCATTATCTCTTATAGTTTCCGAGATATGGACTATCGATAATTTACACCTTAGGCTCTGCTTCTAACTTGGGCCCAAATTGTAAAATGGTCTTACCTATTGGCGATTTCGTTCCAATTCACATTCCAAGTAATATTCGGCATGCTAATTACATTGCCGGTTGCCAAATTGCATTATCTCTTATAGTTTCCGAGATATGGACTATCGATAATTTACACCTTAGGCTCTGCTTCTAACTTGGGCCCAAATTGTAAAATGGCCTTATCTATTGGCGATTTCGTTCCAATTCACATTCCAAGTAATATTCGGCATGCTAATTACATTGCCGGTTGCCAAATTGCATTATCTCTTATAGTTTCCGAGATATGGACTATCGATAATTTACACCTTAGGCTCTGCTTCTAACTTGGGCCCAAATTGTAAAATGGTCTTATCTATTGGCTATTTCGTTCCAATTCACATTCCAAGTAATATTCGGCATGCTAATTACATTGCCGGTTGCCAAATTGCATTATCTCTTATAGTTTCCGAGATATGGACTATCGATAATTTACACCTTAGGCTCTGCTTCTAACTTGGGCCCAAATTGTAAAATGGTCTTATCTATTGGCGATTTCGTTCCAATTCACATTCCAAGTAATATTCGGCATGCTAATTACATTGCCGGTTGCCAAATTGAATTATCTCTTATAGTTTCCGAGATATGGACTATCGATAATTTACACCTTAGGCTCTGCTTCTAACTTGGGCCCAAATTGTAAAATGGTCTTACCTATTGGCGATTTCGATCCAATTCACATTCCAAGTAATATTCGGCATGCTAATTACATTGCCGGTTGCCAAATTGCATTATCTCTTATACTTTCCGAGATATGGACTATCGATAATTTACACCTTAGGCTCTGCTTCCAACTTGGGCCCAAATTGTAAAATGGTCTTCTCTATTGGCGATTTCGTCCCAATTCACATTCCAAGTGATATTCGGCATGCTAATTACATTGCCGGTTGCGAAATTGCATTATCTCTTATAGTTTCCGAGATATGGACTATCGATAATTTACACCTTAGGCTCTGCTTCTAACTTGGGCCCAAATTGTAAAATGGTCTTATCTATTGGCGATTTCGTTCCAATTCACATTCCAAGTAATATTCGGCATGCTAATTACATTGCCGGTTGCCAAATTGCATTATCTCTTATAGTTTCCGAGATATGGAGTATCGATAATTTACACCTTAGGCTCTGCTTCTAACTTTTGCCCAAATTGTAAAATGGTCTTATCTATTGGCGATTTCGTCCCAATTCACATTCCAAGTGATATTCGGCATGCTAATTACATCGCCGGTTGCGAAATTGCATTATCTCTTATAGTTTCCGAGATATGGACTATCAATAATTTACACTTTAGGCTCTGCTTCTAACTTGGACCCAAATTGTAAAATGGTCTTATCTATTGGCGATTTCGTTCCAATTCACATTCCAAGTAATATTCGGCATGCTAATTACATTGCCGGTTGCCAAATTGCATTATCTCTTATAGTTTCCGAGATATGGACTATCGATAATTTACACCTTAGGCTCTGCTTCTAACTTGGGCCCAAATTGTAAAATGGTCTTACCTATTGGCGATTTCGTTCCAATTCACATTCCAAGTAATATTCGGCATGCTAATTACATTGCCGGTTGCCAAATTGCATTATCTCTTATAGTTTCCGAGATATGGACTATCGATAATTTACACCTTAGACTCTGCTTCTAACTTGGGCCCAAATTGTAAAATGGTCTTACCTATTGGCGATTTCGTTCCAATTCACATTCCAAGTAATATTCGGCATGCTAATTACATTGCCGGTTGCCAAATTGCATTATCTCTTATAGTTTCCGAGATATGGACTATCGATAATTTACACCTTAGGCTCTGCTTCTAACTTGGGCCCAAATTGTAAAATGGCCTTATCTATTGGCGATTTCGTTCCAATTCACATTCCAAGTAATATTCGGCATGCTAATTACATTGCCGGTTGCCAAATTGCATTATCTCTTATAGTTTCCGAGATATGGACTATCGATAATTTACACCTTAGGCTCTGCTTCTAACTTGGGCCCAAATTGTAAAATGGTCTTATCTATTGGCTATTTCGTTCCAATTCACATTCCAAGTAATATTCGGCATGCTAATTACATTGCCGGTTGCCAAATTGCATTATCTCTTATAGTTTCCGAGATATGGACTATCGATAATTTACACCTTAGGCTCTGCTTCTAACTTGGGCCCAAATTGTAAAATGGTCTTATCTATTGGCGATTTCGTTCCAATTCACATTCCAAGTAATATTCGGCATGCTAATTACATTGCCGGTTGCCAAATTGAATTATCTCTTATAGTTTCCGAGATATGGACTATCGATAATTTACACCTTAGGCTCTGCTTCTAACTTGGGCCCAAATTGTAAAATGGTCTTACCTATTGGCGATTTCGTTCCAATTCACATTCCAAGTAATATTCGGCATGCTAATTACATTGCCGGTTGCCAAATTGCATTATCTCTTATACTTTCCGAGATATGGACTATCGATAATTTACACCTTAGGCTCTGCTTCCAACTTGGGCCCAAATTGTAAAATGGTCTTCTCTATTGGCGATTTCGTTCCAATTCACATTCCAAGTAATATTCGGCATGCTAATTACATTGCCGGTTGCCAAATTGAATTATCTCTTATAGTTTCCGAGATATGGACTATCGATAATTTACACCTTAGGCTCTGCTTCTAACTTGGGCCCAAATTGTAAAATGGTCTTACCTATTGGCGATTTCGTTCCAATTCACATTCCAAGTAATATTCGGCATGCTAATTACATTGCCGGTTGCCAAATTGCATTATCTCTTATAGTTTCCGAGATATGGACTATCGATAATTTACACCTTAGGCTCTGCTTCTAACTTGGGCCCAAATTGTAAAATGGTCTTATCTATTGGCGATTTCGTTCCAATTCACATTCCAAGTAATATTCGGCATGCTAATTACATTGCCGGTTGCCAAATTGCATTATCTCTTATAGTTTCCGAGATATGGACTATCGATAATTTACACCTTAGGCTCTGCTTCTAACTTGGGCCCAAATTGTAAAATGGTCTTATCTATTGGCGATTTCGTTCCAATTCACATTCCAAGTAATATTCGGCAGGCTAATTACATTGCCGGTTGCCAAATTGAATTATCTCTTATAGTTTCCGAGATATGGACTATCGATAATTTACACCTTAGGCTCTGCTTCTAACTTGGGCCCAAATTGTAAAATGGTCTTACCTATTGGCGATTTCGTTCCAATTCACATTCCAAGTAATATTCGGCATGCTAATTACATTGCCGGTTGCCAAATTGCATTATCTCTTATACTTTCCGAGATATGGACTATCGATAATTTACACCTTAGGCTCTGCTTCCAACTTGGGCCCAAATTGTAAAATGGTCTTCTCTATTGGCGATTTCGTTCCAATTCACATTCCAAGTAATATTCGGCATGCTAATTACATTGCCGGTTGCCAAATTGAATTATCTCTTATAGTTTCCGAGATATGGACTATCGATAATTTACACCTTAGGCTCTGCTTCTAACTTGGGCCCAAATTGTAAAATGGTCTTACCTATTGGCGATTTCGTTCCAATTCACATTCCAAGTAATATTCGGCATGCTAATTACATTGCCGGTTGCCAAATTGCATTATCTCTAATAGTTTCCGAGATATGGACTATCGATAATTTACACCTTAGGCTCTGCTTCTAACTTGGGCCCAAATTGTAAAATGGTCTTACCTATTGGCGATTCCTTTCCAATTCACATTCCAAGTAATATTCGGCATGCTAATTACATTGCCGGTTGCGAAATTGCATTATCTCTTATAGTTTCCGAGATATGGACTATCGATAATTTACACCTTAGGCTCTGCTTCTAACTTGGGCCCAAATTGTAAAATGGTCTTATCTATTGGCGATTTCGTTCCAATTCACATTCCAAGTAATATTCGGCATGCTAATTACATTGCCGGTTGCCAAATTGCATTATCTCTTATAGTTTCCGAGATATGGACTATCGATAATTTACACCTTAGGCTCTGCTTCTAACTTGGGAACAAATTGTAAAATGGTCTTATCTATTGGCGATTTCGTCCCAATTCACATTCCAAGTGATATTCGGCATGCTAATTACATTGCCGGTTGCGAAATTGCATTATCTCTTATAGTTTCCGTGATATGGACTATCAATAATTTACACCTTAGGCTCTGCTTCTAACTTGGGCCCAAATTGTAAAATGGTCTTATCTAGTGGCGATTTCGTTCCAATTCACATTCCAAGTGAAATTCGGCATGCTAATTACATTGCCGGTTGCCAAATTGCATTATCTCTTATAGTTTCCGAGATATGGACTATCGATAATTTACACCTTAGGCTCTGCTTCTAACTTGGGCCCAAATTGTAAAATGGTCTTATCTATTGGCGATTTCGTCCCAATTCACATTCCAAGTGTTATTCGGCATGCTAATTACATTGCCGGTTACCAAATTGCATTATCTCTTATAGTTTCCGAGATATGGACTATCGATAATTTACACCTTAGGCTCTGCTTCTAACTTGGGCCCAAATTGTAAAATGGTCTTATCTAGTGGCGATTTCGTTCCAATTCACATTCCAAGTAATATTCGGCATGCTAATTACATTACCGGTTGCCAAATTGCATTATCTCTTATAGTTTCCGTGATATGGACTATCGATAATTTACACCTTAGGCTCTGCTTCTAACTTGGGCCCAAATTGTAAAATGGTCTTATCTATTGGCGATTTCGTTCCAATTCACATTCCAAGTAATATTCGGCATGCTAATTACATTGCCGGTTGCGAAATTGCATTATCTCTTATAGTTTCCGAGATATGGACTATCGATAATTTACACCTTAGGCTCTGCTTCTAACTTGGGCCCAAATTGTAAAATGGTCTTATCTAGTGGCGATTTCGTTCCAATTCACATTCCAAGTAATATTCGGCATGCTAATTACATTGCCGGTTGCCAAATTGCATTATCTCTTATAGTTTCCGTGATATGGACTATCGATAATTTACACCTTAGGCTCTGCTTCTAACTTGGGCCCAAATTGTAAAATGGTCTTATCTATTGGCGATTTCGTCCCAATTCACATTCCAAGTGTTATTCGGCATGCTAATTACATTGCCGGTTACCAAATTGCATTATCTCTTATAGTTTCCGAGATATGGACTATCGATAATTTACACCTTAGGCTCTGCTTCTAACTTGGGCCCAAATTGTAAAATGGTCTTATCTAGTGGCGATTTCGTTCCAATTCACATTCCAAGTAATATTCGGCATGCTAATTACATTGCCGGTTGCGAAATTGCATTATCTCTTATAGTTTCCGAGATATGGACTATCGATAATTTACACCTTAGGCTCTGCTTCTAACTTGGGCCCAAATTGTAAAATGGTCTTATCTATTGGCGATTTCGTTCCAATTCACATTCCAAGTAATATTCGGCATGCTAATTACATTGCCGGTTGCCAAATTGCATTATCTCTTATAGTTTCCGAGATATGGACTATCGATAATTTACACCTTAGGCTCTGCTTCTAACTTGGGAACAAATTGTAAAATGGTCTTATCTATTGGCGATTTCGTCCCAATTCACATTCCAAGTGATATTCGGCATGCTAATTACATTGCCGGTTGCGAAATTGCATTATCTCTTATAGTTTCCGTGATATGGACTATCAATAATTTACACATTAGGCTCTGCTTCTAACTTGGGCCCAAATTGTAAAATGGTCTTATCTAGTGGCGATTTCGTTCCAATTCACATTCCAAGTGAAATTCGGCATGCTAATTACATTGCCGGTTGCCAAATTGCATTATCTCTTATAGTTTCCGAGATATGGACTATCGATAATTTACACCTTAGGCTCTGCTTCTAACTTGGGCCCAAATTGTAAAATGGTCTTATCTATTGGCGATTTCGTCCCAATTCACATTCCAAGTGTTATTCGGCATGCTAATTACATTGCCGGTTACCAAATTGCATTATCTCTTATAGTTTCCGAGATATGGACTATCGATAATTTACACCTTAGGCTCTGCTTCTAACTTGGGCCCAAATTGTAAAATGGTCTTATCTAGTGGCGATTTCGTTCCAATTCACATTCCAAGTAATATTCGGCATGCTAATTACATTGCCGGTTGCCAAATTGCATTATCTCTTATAGTTTCCGTGATATGGACTATCGATAATTTACACCTTAGGCTCTGCTTCTAACTTGGGCCCAAATTGTAAAATGGTCTTATCTATTGGCGATTTCGTCCCAATTCACATTCCAAGTGATATTCGGCATGCTAATTACATTGCCGGTTGCGAAATTGCATTATCTCTTATAGTTTCCGTGATATGGACTATCAATAATTTACACCTTAGGCTCTGCTTCTAACTTGGGCCCAAATTGTAAAATGGTCTTATCTAGTGGCGATTTCGTTCCAATTCACATTCCAAGTGAAATTCGGCATGCTAATTACATTGCCGGTTGCCAAATTGCATTATCTCTTATAGTTTCCGAGATATGGACTATCGATAATTTACACCTTAGGCTCTGCTTCTAACTTGGGCCCAAATTGTAAAATGGTCTTATCTATTGGCGATTTCGTCCCAATTCACATTCCAAGTGTTATTCGGCATGCTAATTACATTGCCGGTTACCAAATTGCATTATCTCTTATAGTTTCCGAGATATGGACTATCGATAATTTACACCTTAGGCTCTGCTTCTAACTTGGGCCCAAATTGTAAAATGGTCTTATCTATTGGCGATTTCGTTCCAATTCACATTCCAAGTAATATTCGGCATGCTAATTACATTGCCGGTTGCCAAATTGCATTATCTCTTATAGTTTCCGAGATATGGACTATCGATAATTTACACCTTAGGCTCTGCTTCTAACTTGGGCCCAAATTGTAAAATGGTCTTATCTATTGGCGATTTCGTCCCAATTCACATTCCAAGTGATATTAGGCATGCTAATTACATTGCCGGTTGCGAAATTGCATTATCTCTTATAGTTTCCGAGATATGGACTATCAATAATTTACACCTTAGGCTCTTCTTCTAACTTGGGCCCAAATTGTAAAATGGTCTTATCTATTGGCGATTTCGTTCCAATTCACATTCCAAGTAATATTCGGCATGCTAATTACATTGCCGGTTGCCAAATTGCATTATCTCTTATAGTTTCCGAGATATGGACTATCGATAATTTACACCTTAGGCTCTGCTTCTAACTTGGGCCCAAATTGTAAAATGATCTTATCTATTGGCGATTTCGTCCCAATTCACATTCCAAGTGATATTCGGCATGCTAATTACATTGCCGGTTGCGAAATTGCATTATCTCTTATAGTTTCCGAGATATGGACTATCAATAATTTACACCTTAGGCTCTGCTTCTAACTTGGGCCCAAATTGTAAAATGGTCTTATCTAGTGGCGATTTCGTTCCAATTCACATTCCAAGTAAAATTCGGCATGCTAATTACTTTGCCGTTTGCCAAATTGCATTCTCTTATAGTTTCCGAGATATGGACTATCGATAATTTACACCTTAGGCTCTGCTTCTAACTTGGGCCCAAATTGTAAAATGGTCTTATCTATTGGCGATTTCGTCCCAATTCACATTCCAAGTGATATTCGGCATGCTAATTACATTGCCGGTTACCAAATTGCATTATCTCTTATAGTTTCCGAGATATGGACTATCGATAATTTACACCTTAGGCTCTGCTTCTAACTTGGGCCCAAATTGTAAAATGGTCTTATCTATTGGCGATTTCGTTCCAATTCACATTCCAAGTAATATTCGGCATGCTAATTACATTGCCGGTTGCCAAATTGCATTATCTCTTATAGTTTCCGTGATATGGACTATCGATAATTTACACCTTAGGCTCTGCTTCTAACTTGGGCCCAAATTGTAAAATGGTCTTATCTATTGGCGATTTCGTCCCAATTCACATTCCAAGTGATATTCGGCATGCTAATTACATTGCCGGTTGCGAAATTGCATTATCTCTTATAGTTTGCGAGATATGGACTATCAATAATTTACACCTTAGGCTCTGCTTCTAACTTGGGCCCAAATTGTAAAATGGTCTTATCTATTGGCGATTTCGTTCCAATTCACATTCCAAGTAATATTCGGCATGCTAATTACATTGCCGGTTGCCAAATTGCATTATCTCTTATAGTTTCCGAGATATGGACTATCGATAATTTACACCTTAGGCTCTGCTTCTAACTTGGGCCCAAATTGTAAAATGGTCTTACCTATTGGCGATTTCGTTCCAATTCACATTCCAAGTAATATTCATCATGCTAATTACATTGCCGGTTGCCAAATTGAATTATCTCTTATAGTTTCCGAGATATGGACTATCGATAATTTACACCTTAGGCTCTGCTTCTAACTTGGGCCCAAATTGTAAAATGGTCTTCTCTATTGGCGATTTCGTTCCAATTCACATTCCAAGTAATATTCGGCATGCTAATTACATTGCCGGTTGCCAAAGTGCATTATCTCTTATAGTTTCCGAGATATGGACTATCGATAATTTACACCTTAGGCTCTGCTTCTAACTTGGGCCCAAATTGTAAAATGGTCTTATCTAGTGGCGATTTCGTTCCAATTCACATTCCAAGTAAAATTCGGCATGCTAATTACATTGCCGTTTGCCAAATTGCATTATCTCTTATAGTTTCCGAGATATGGACTATCGATAATTTACACCTTAGGCTCTGCTTCTAACTTGGGCCCAAATTGTAAAATGGTCTTATCTATTGGCGATTTCGTCCCAATTCACATTCCAAGTGTTATTCGGCATGCTAATTACATTGCCGGTTACCAAATTGCATTATCTCTTATAGTTTCCGAGATATGGACTATCGATAATTTACACCTTAGGCTCTGCTTCTAACTTGGGCCCAAATTGTAAAATGGTCTTATCTAGTGGCGATTTCGTTCCAATTCACATTCCAAGTAATATTCGGCATGCTAATTACATTACCGGTTGCCAAATTGCATTATCTCTTATAGTTTCCGTGATATGGACTATCGATAATTTACACCTTAGGCTCTGCTTCTAACTTGGGCCCAAATTGTAAAATGGTCTTATCTATTGGCGATTTCGTTCCAATTCACATTCCAAGTAATATTCGGCATGCTAATTACATTGCCGGTTGCGAAATTGCATTATCTCTTATAGTTTCCGAGATATGGACTATCGATAATTTACACCTTAGGCTCTGCTTCTAACTTGGGCCCAAATTGTAAAATGGTCTTATCTAGTGGCGATTTCGTTCCAATTCACATTCCAAGTAATATTCGGCATGCTAATTACATTGCCGGTTGCCAAATTGCATTATCTCTTATAGTTTCCGTGATATGGACTATCGATAATTTACACCTTAGGCTCTGCTTCTAACTTGGGCCCAAATTGTAAAATGGTCTTATCTATTGGCGATTTCGTCCCAATTCACATTCCAAGTGTTATTCGGCATGCTAATTACATTGCCGGTTACCAAATTGCATTATCTCTTATAGTTTCCGAGATATGGACTATCGATAATTTACACCTTAGGCTCTGCTTCTAACTTGGGCCCAAATTGTAAAATGGTCTTATCTAGTGGCGATTTCGTTCCAATTCACATTCCAAGTAATATTCGGCATGCTAATTACATTGCCGGTTGCGAAATTGCATTATCTCTTATAGTTTCCGAGATATGGACTATCGATAATTTACACCTTAGGCTCTGCTTCTAACTTGGGCCCAAATTGTAAAATGGTCTTATCTATTGGCGATTTCGTTCCAATTCACATTCCAAGTAATATTCGGCATGCTAATTACATTGCCGGTTGCCAAATTGCATTATCTCTTATAGTTTCCGAGATATGGACTATCGATAATTTACACCTTAGGCTCTGCTTCTAACTTGGGAACAAATTGTAAAATGGTCTTATCTATTGGCGATTTCGTCCCAATTCACATTCCAAGTGATATTCGGCATGCTAATTACATTGCCGGTTGCGAAATTGCATTATCTCTTATAGTTTCCGTGATATGGACTATCAATAATTTACACATTAGGCTCTGCTTCTAACTTGGGCCCAAATTGTAAAATGGTCTTATCTAGTGGCGATTTCGTTCCAATTCACATTCCAAGTGAAATTCGGCATGCTAATTACATTGCCGGTTGCCAAATTGCATTATCTCTTATAGTTTCCGAGATATGGACTATCGATAATTTACACCTTAGGCTCTGCTTCTAACTTGGGCCCAAATTGTAAAATGGTCTTATCTAGTGGCGATTTCGTTCCAATTCACATTCCAAGTAATATTCGGCATGCTAATTACATTGCCGGTTGCCAAATTGCATTATCTCTTATAGTTTCCGTGATATGGACTATCGATAATTTACACCTTAGGCTCTGCTTCTAACTTGGGCCCAAATTGTAAAATGGTCTTATCTATTGGCGATTTCGTCCCAATTCACATTCCAAGTGATATTCGGCATGCTAATTACATTGCCGGTTGCGAAATTGCATTATCTCTTATAGTTTCCGTGATATGGACTATCAATAATTTACACCTTAGGCTCTGCTTCTAACTTGGGCCCAAATTGTAAAATGGTCTTATCTAGTGGCGATTTCGTTCCAATTCACATTCCAAGTGAAATTCGGCATGCTAATTACATTGCCGGTTGCCAAATTGCATTATCTCTTATAGTTTCCGAGATATGGACTATCGATAATTTACACCTTAGGCTCTGCTTCTAACTTGGGCCCAAATTGTAAAATGGTCTTATCTATTGGCGATTTCGTCCCAATTCACATTCCAAGTGTTATTCGGCATGCTAATTACATTGCCGGTTACCAAATTGCATTATCTCTTATAGTTTCCGAGATATGGACTATCGATAATTTACACCTTAGGCTCTGCTTCTAACTTGGGCCCAAATTGTAAAATGGTCTTATCTATTGGCGATTTCGTTCCAATTCACATTCCAAGTAATATTCGGCATGCTAATTACATTGCCGGTTGCCAAATTGCATTATCTCTTATAGTTTCCGAGATATGGACTATCGATAATTTACACCTTAGGCTCTGCTTCTAACTTGGGCCCAAATTGTAAAATGGTCTTATCTATTGGCGATTTCGTCCCAATTCACATTCCAAGTGATATTAGGCATGCTAATTACATTGCCGGTTGCGAAATTGCATTATCTCTTATAGTTTCCGAGATATGGACTATCAATAATTTACACCTTAGGCTCTTCTTCTAACTTGGGCCCAAATTGTAAAATGGTCTTATCTATTGGCGATTTCGTTCCAATTCACATTCCAAGTAATATTCGGCATGCTAATTACATTGCCGGTTGCCAAATTGCATTATCTCTTATAGTTTCCGAGATATGGACTATCGATAATTTACACCTTAGGCTCTGCTTCTAACTTGGGCCCAAATTGTAAAATGATCTTATCTATTGGCGATTTCGTCCCAATTCACATTCCAAGTGATATTCGGCATGCTAATTACATTGCCGGTTGCGAAATTGCATTATCTCTTATAGTTTCCGAGATATGGACTATCAATAATTTACACCTTAGGCTCTGCTTCTAACTTGGGCCCAAATTGTAAAATGGTCTTATCTAGTGGCGATTTCGTTCCAATTCACATTCCAAGTAAAATTCGGCATGCTAATTACTTTGCCGTTTGCCAAATTGCATTCTCTTATAGTTTCCGAGATATGGACTATCGATAATTTACACCTTAGGCTCTGCTTCTAACTTGGGCCCAAATTGTAAAATGGTCTTATCTATTGGCGATTTCGTCCCAATTCACATTCCAAGTGATATTCGGCATGCTAATTACATTGCCGGTTACCAAATTGCATTATCTCTTATAGTTTCCGAGATATGGACTATCGATAATTTACACCTTAGGCTCTGCTTCTAACTTGGGCCCAAATTGTAAAATGGTCTTATCTATTGGCGATTTCGTTCCAATTCACATTCCAAGTAATATTCGGCATGCTAATTACATTGCCGGTTGCCAAATTGCATTATCTCTTATAGTTTCCGTGATATGGACTATCGATAATTTACACCTTAGGCTCTGCTTCTAACTTGGGCCCAAATTGTAAAATGGTCTTATCTATTGGCGATTTCGTCCCAATTCACATTCCAAGTGATATTCGGCATGCTAATTACATTGCCGGTTGCGAAATTGCATTATCTCTTATAGTTTGCGAGATATGGACTATCAATAATTTACACCTTAGGCTCTGCTTCTAACTTGGGCCCAAATTGTAAAATGGTCTTATCTATTGGCGATTTCGTTCCAATTCACATTCCAAGTAATATTCGGCATGCTAATTACATTGCCGGTTGCCAAATTGCATTATCTCTTATAGTTTCCGAGATATGGACTATCGATAATTTACACCTTAGGCTCTGCTTCTAACTTGGGCCCAAATTGTAAAATGGTCTTACCTATTGGCGATTTCGTTCCAATTCACATTCCAAGTAATATTCATCATGCTAATTACATTGCCGGTTGCCAAATTGAATTATCTCTTATAGTTTCCGAGATATGGACTATCGATAATTTACACCTTAGGCTCTGCTTCTAACTTGGGCCCAAATTGTAAAATGGTCTTCTCTATTGGCGATTTCGTTCCAATTCACATTCCAAGTAATATTCGGCATGCTAATTACATTGCCGGTTGCCAAAGTGCATTATCTCTTATAGTTTCCGAGATATGGACTATCGATAATTTACACCTTAGGCTCTGCTTCTAACTTGGGCCCAAATTGTAAAATGGTCTTATCTAGTGGCGATTTCGTTCCAATTCACATTCCAAGTAAAATTCGGCATGCTAATTACATTGCCGTTTGCCAAATTGCATTATCTCTTATAGTTTCCGAGATATGGACTATCGATAATTTACACCTTAGGCTCTGCTTCTAACTTGGGCCCAAATTGTAAAATGGTCTTATCTATTGGCGATTTCGTCCAAATTCACATTCCGAGTGATATTCGGCATGCTAATTACATTGCCGGTTACCAAATTGCATTATCTCTTATAGTTTCCGAGATATGGACTATCGATAATTTACACCTTAGGCTCTGCTTCTAACTTGGGCCCAAATTGTAAAATGGTCTTATCTATTGGCGATTTCGTTCCAATTCACATTCCAAGTAATATTCGGCATGCTAATTACATTGCCGGTTGCCAAATTGCATTATCTCTTATAGTTTCCGAGATATGGACTATCGATAATTTACACCTTAGGCTCTGCTTCTAACTTGGGCCCAAATTGTAAAATGGTCTTATCTATTGGCGATTTCGTCCCAATTCACATTCCAAGTGATATTCGGCATGCTAATTACATTGCCGGTTGCGAAATTGCATTATCTCTTATAGTTTCCGAGATATGGACTATCAATAATTTACACCTTAGGCTCTGCTTCTAACTTGGGCCCAAATTGTAAAATGGTCTTATCTATTGGCGATTTCGTTCCAATTCACATTCCAAGTAATATTCGGCATGCTAATTACATTGCCGGTTGCCAAATTGCATTATCTCTTATAGTTTCCGAGATATGGACTATCGATAATTTACACCTTAGGCTCTGCTTCTAACTTGGGCCCAAATTGTAAAATGGTCTTATCTATTGGCGATTTCGTTCCAATTCACATTCCAAGTAATATTCGGCATGCTAATTACATTGCCGGTTGCCAAATTGCATTATCTCTTATAGTTTCCGAGATATGGACTATCGATAATTTACACCTTAGGCTCTGCTTCTAACTTGGGCCCAAATTGTAAAATGGTCTTATCTATTGGCGATTTCGTTCCAATTCACATTCCAAGTAATATTCGGCATGCTAATTACATTGCCGGTTGCCAAATTGCATTATCTCTAATAGTTTCCGAGATATGGACTATCGATAATTTACACCTTAGGCTCTGCTTCTAACTTGGGCCCAAATTGTAAAATGGTCTTACCTATTGGCGATTCCTTTCCAATTCACATTCCAAGTAATATTCGGCATGCTAATTACATTGCCGGTTGCGAAATTGCATTATCTCTTATAGTTTCCGAGATATGGACTATCGATAATTTACACCTTAGGCTCTGCTTCTAACTTGGGCCCAAATTGTAAAATGGTCTTATCTATTGGCGATTTCGTTCCAATTCACATTCCAAGTAATATTCGGCATGCTAATTACATTGCCGGTTGCCAAATTGCATTATCTCTTATAGTTTCCGAGATATGGACTATCGATAATTTACACCTTAGGCTCTGCTTCTAACTTGGGAACAAATTGTAAAATGGTCTTATCTATTGGCGATTTCGTCCCAATTCACATTCCAAGTGATATTCGGCATGCTAATTACATTGCCGGTTGCGAAATTGCATTATCTCTTATAGTTTCCGTGATATGGACTATCAATAATTTACACCTTAGGCTCTGCATCTAACTTGGGCCCAAATTGTAAAATGGTCTTATCTAGTGGCGATTTCGTTCCAATTCACATTCCAAGTGAAATTCGGCATGCTAATTACATTGCCGGTTGCCAAATTGCATTATCTCTTATAGTTTCCGAGATATGGACTATCGATAATTTACACCTTAGGCTCTGCTTCTAACTTGGGCCCAAATTGTAAAATGGTCTTATCTATTGGCGATTTCGTCCCAATTCACATTCCAAGTGTTATTCGGCATGCTAATTACATTGCCGGTTACCAAATTGCATTATCTCTTATAGTTTCCGAGATATGGACTATCGATAATTTACACCTTAGGCTCTGCTTCTAACTTGGGCCCAAATTGTAAAATGGTCTTATCTAGTGGCGATTTCGTTCCAATTCACATTCCAAGTAATATTCGGCATGCTAATTACATTGCCGGTTGCCAAATTGCATTATCTCTTATAGTTTCCGTGATATGGACTATCGATAATTTACACCTTAGGCTCTGCTTCTAACTTGGGCCCAAATTGTAAAATGGTCTTATCTATTGGCGATTTCGTTCCAATTCACATTCCAAGTAATATTCGGCATGCTAATTACATTGCCGGTTGCGAAATTGCATTATCTCTTATAGTTTCCGAGATATGGACTATCGATAATTTACACCTTAGGCTCTGCTTCTAACTTGGGCCCAAATTGTAAAATGGTCTTATCTAGTGGCGATTTCGTTCCAATTCACATTCCAAGTAATATTCGGCATGCTAATTACATTGCCGGTTGCCAAATTGCATTATCTCTTATAGTTTCCGTGATATGGACTATCGATAATTTACACCTTAGGCTCTGCTTCTAACTTGGGCCCAAATTGTAAAATGGTCTTATCTATTGGCGATTTCGTCCCAATTCACATTCCAAGTGTTATTCGGCATGCTAATTACATTGCCGGTTACCAAATTGCATTATCTCTTATAGTTTCCGAGATATGGACTATCGATAATTTACACCTTAGGCTCTGCTTCTAACTTGGGCCCAAATTGTAAAATGGTCTTATCTAGTGGCGATTTCGTTCCAATTCACATTCCAAGTAATATTCGGCATGCTAATTACATTGCCGGTTGCGAAATTGCATTATCTCTTATAGTTTCCGAGATATGGACTATCGATAATTTACACCTTAGGCTCTGCTTCTAACTTGGGCCCAAATTGTAAAATGGTCTTATCTATTGGCGATTTCGTTCCAATTCACATTCCAAGTAATATTCGGCATGCTAATTACATTGCCGGTTGCCAAATTGCATTATCTCTTATAGTTTCCGAGATATGGACTATCGATAATTTACACCTTAGGCTCTGCTTCTAACTTGGGAACAAATTGTAAAATGGTCTTATCTAGTGGCGATTTCGTCCCAATTCACATTCCAAGTAATATTCGGCATGCTAATTACATTGCCGGTTGCCAAATTGCATTATCTCTTATAGTTTCCGTGATATGGACTATCGATAATTTACACCTTAGGCTCTGCTTCTAACTTGGGCCCAAATTGTAAAATGGTCTTATCTATTGGCGATTTCGTCCCAATTCACATTCCAAGTGATATTCGGCATGCTAATTACATTGCCGGTTGCGAAATTGCATTATCTCTTATAGTTTCCGTGATATGGACTATCAATAATTTACACCTTAGGCTCTGCTTCTAACTTGGGCCCAAATTGTAAAATGGTCTTATCTAGTGGCGATTTCGTTCCAATTCACATTCCAAGTGAAATTCGGCATGCTAATTACATTGCCGGTTGCCAAATTGCATTATCTCTTATAGTTTCCGAGATATGGACTATCGATAATTTACACCTTAGGCTCTGCTTCTAACTTGGGCCCAAATTGTAAAATGGTCTTATCTATTGGCGATTTCGTCCCAATTCACATTCCAAGTGTTATTCGGCATGCTAATTACATTGCCGGTTACCAAATTGCATTATCTCTTATAGTTTCCGAGATATGGACTATCGATAATTTACACCTTAGGCTCTGCTTCTAACTTGGGCCCAAATTGTAAAATGGTCTTATCTATTGGCGATTTCGTTCCAATTCACATTCCAAGTAATATTCGGCATGCTAATTACATTGCCGGTTGCCAAATTGCATTATCTCTTATAGTTTCCGAGATATGGACTATCGATAATTTACACCTTAGGCTCTGCTTCTAACTTGGGCCCAAATTGTAAAATGGTCTTATCTATTGGCGATTTCGTCCCAATTCACATTCCAAGTGATATTAGGCATGCTAATTACATTGCCGGTTGCGAAATTGCATTATCTCTTATAGTTTCCGGGATATGGACTATCAATAATTTACACCTTAGGCTCTTCTTCTAACTTGGGCCCAAATTGTAAAATGGTCTTATCTATTGGCGATTTCGTTCCAATTCACATTCCAAGTAATATTCGGCATGCTAATTACATTGCCGGTTGCCAAATTGCATTATCTCTTATAGTTTCCGAGATATGGACTATCGATAATTTACACCTTAGGCTCTGCTTCTAACTTGGGCCCAAATTGTAAAATGATCTTATCTATTGGCGATTTCGTCCCAATTCACATTCCAAGTGATATTCGGCATGCTAATTACATTGCCGGTTGCGAAATTGCATTATCTCTTATAGTTTCCGAGATATGGACTATCAATAATTTACACCTTAGGCTCTGCTTCTAACTTGGGCCCAAATTGTAAAATGGTCTTATCTAGTGGCGATTTCGTTCCAATTCACATTCCAAGTAAAATTCGGCATGCTAATTACATTGCCGTTTGCCAAATTGCATTCTCTTATAGTTTCCGAGATATGGACTATCGATAATTTACACCTTAGGCTCTGCTTCTAACTTGGGCCCAAATTGTAAAATGGTCTTATCTATTGGCGATTTCGTCCCAATTCACATTCCAAGTGATATTCGGCATGCTAATTACATTGCCGGTTACCAAATTGCATTATCTCTTATAGTTTCCGAGATATGGACTATCGATAATTTACACCTTAGGCTCTGCTTCTAACTTGGGCC